>NW_027522854.1:0-73732 GCF_052094955.1 Ictidomys tridecemlineatus | reverse complement strand
TTACACTTTTTTCTCAGCAGCACATGGAACCTTCTCAAAAATAGACCATATATTATGTCACAGGGCAACTCTTAGACAATATAAAGGGGTAGAGATAATACCATGCATCTTATCTGATCATAATGGAATAAAACTGAAAATCAACGATAAAAGAATGAAGGAAAAATCAAGCATCACTTGGAGAATGAACAATAGGTTGCTGAATGATCAATGGGTTTTAGAAGACATCAAGGAGGAAATTAAAAAATTCCTAGAGTTAAATGAAAACACAGACACAACATATCGGAATCTATGGGACACATTGAAAGCAGTTCTAAGAGGAAAATTCATTGCTTGGAGTTCATTCCTCAAAAAAAGAAAAAACCAACAAATAAATGATCTCATACTTCATCTCAAAATCCTAGAAAAAGAAGAGCAAAACAACAGCAAAAGAAGTAGAAGGCAAGAAATAATTAAAATCAGAGCTGAAATAAATGAAATTGAAACAAAAGAAACAATTGAAAAAATTGACAGGACTAAAAGTTGGTTCTTTGAAAAAATAAATAAAATTGACAGACCCTTAGCCATGCTAACGAAGAGAAGAAGAGAGAGAACTCAAATTACTAACATACGGGATGAAAAAGGTAATATCACAACAGACACTTCAGAAATACAGAAGATAATCGGAAATTATTTTGAATCCTTATACTCCAATAAAATAGAAGATAGTGAAGGCATAGATAAATTCCTTAAGTCTTATGACCTGCCCAGATTGAGTCAGGAGGATATAGACAACCTAAACAGACCAATAACAATAGAGGAAATAGAAGAAACCATCAAAAGATTACCAACTAAGAAAAGCCCAGGACCTGATGGGTATACAGCAGAGTTTTACAAAACCTTCAAAGAGGAACTAACACCAATACTGTTCAAGCTATTTCAGGAAATAGAAAAAGAGGGAGAACTTCCAAATTCATTCTACGAGGCCAACATCACCCTGATTCCGAAACCAGACAAAGACACTTCAAAGAAAGAAAACTACAGACCAATATCTCTAATGAACCTTGACGCAAAAATCCTCAATAAAATTCTGGCGAATCGGATTCAAATACATATCAAAAAAATTATACATCATGATCAAGTAGGATTCATCCCTGGGATGCAAGGCTGGTTCAATATACGGAAATCAATAAATGTTATTCACCACATCAATAGACTTAAAAATAAGAACCATATGATCATCTCGATAGATGCAGAAAAAGCATTCGACAAAGTACAGCATCCCTTTATGTTCAAAACTCTAGAAAAATTAGGGATAACTGGAACATACCTCAACATTGTAAAAGCAATCTACGATAAGCCACAGGCCAGCATCATTCTGAATGGAGAAAAATTGAAGGCATTCCCTCTAAGATCTGGTACAAGACAGGGATGCCCTCTCTCACCACTTCTGTTCAACATAGTCCTCGAAACACTGGCCAGAGCAATTAGACAGACAAAAGAAATTAAAGGCATAAAAATAGGAAAAGAAGAACTTAAATTATCACTATTTGCAGATGATATGATCCTATACCTAGCAGACCCAAAAGGGTCTACAAAGAAGCTATTAGAGCTAATAAATGAATTCAGCAAAGTGGCAGGATATAAGATCAACACGCATAAATCAAAGGCATTCCTATATATCAGTGACAAATCCTCTGAAACGGAAATGAGGACAACTACTCCATTCACAATATCCCCCCAAAAAATAAAATACTTGGGAATCAACCTAACAAAAGAGGTGAAAGATTTATATAATGAAAATTATAGAACCCTAAAGAAAGATATAGAAGAAGACCTTAGAAGATGGAAAAATATACCCTGCTCATGGATAGGTAGAACTAACATCATCAAAATGGCGATATTACCAAAAGTTCTCTATAAGTTCAATGCAATGCCAATCAAAATCCCAATGGAACTTCTTGTAGAAATAGATAAAAGAATCATGAAATTCATATGGAATAATAAAAGACCCAGAATAGCAAAAACAATGCTAAGCAGGAAGAGTGAATCAGGCGGTATAGCGATACCAGACTTCAAACTATACTACAGAGCAATAGTAACAAAAACAGCATGGTACTGGTACCAAAACAGGCGGGTGGACCAATGGTACAGAATAGAGGACACAGAAACCAATCCACAAAACTACAACTATCTTATATTTGATAAAGGGGCTAAAAGCATGCAATGGAGGAAGGATAGCATCTTCAACAAATGGTGCTGGGAAAACTGGAAATCCATTTGCATCAAAATGAATCTGAACCCCTATCTCTCGCCATGCACAAAAGTTAACTCAAAATGGATTAAGGAGCTTGATATTAAATCAGAGACATGGCATCTGATAGAAGAAAAAGTTGGTTATGATCTACATACTGTGGGATCGGGCCCCAAATTCCTCAATAGGACACCCATAGCGCAAGAGTTAATAACTAGAATCAACAAATGGGACTTACTCAAACTAAAAAGTTTTTTCTCAGCAAAAGAAACAATAAGAGAGATAAACAGGGAGCCTACATCCTGGGAACAAATCTTTAATCCACACACTTCAGATAGAGCCCTAATAACCAGAATATACAAAGAACTCAAAAAATTAGACAATAAGATAACAAATAACCCAATCAATAAATGGGCCAAGGACCTGAACAGACAGTTCTCAGAGGAGGACATACAATCAATCAATAAGTACATGAAAAAATGCTCACCATCGCTAGCAGTTAGAGAAATGCAAATCAAAACTACCCTAAGATACCACCTCACTCCAGTAAGATTGGCAGCCATTAGGAAGTCAAACAACAATAAGTGCTGGAGAGGATGCGGGGAAAAGGGCACTCTTGTTCATTGCTGGTGGGACTGCAAATTGGTGCAGCCAATTTGGAAAGCAGTATGGAGATTTCTTGGAAAGCTGGGAATGGAACCACCATTTGACCCAGCTATTCCCCTTCTCGGTCTATTCCCTAAAGACCTAATAAGAGCATGTTACAGAGACACTGCTACAACGATGTTCATAGCAGCACAATTCACTATAGCAAGATTATGGAATCAGCCTAGATGCCCTTCAATAGATGAATGGATAAAAAAAATGTGGCATTTATACACAATGGAGTATTACTCTGCATTAAGGAACGACAAAATCATAGAATTTGGAGGGAAATGGATGGCATTAGAGCAGATTATGCTAAGTGAAGCTAGTCAATCGTTAAAAAACAAATACCAAATGACCCCTTTGATATAAGGGGAGTAAACAAGGACAGGGCAAGGATGAAGAGCTTGAGAAGAAGATTTACATTAAACAGGGATGAGAAAAGGGGAGGGGAGGGGAGGGGAGGGGAGGGGAGGGGGGATAGTAGAGAATAGGACAGACAGCAGAATACATCAGACACTAGAAAGGCAATATGTCAATCAATGGAAGGGTAACTGATGTGAAACAACAATCTGTATACGGGGTAAAGTTGGGAGTTCATAACCCACTTGAATCAAACTGTGAAAGATGATGTATTGAGAACTGTGTAATGTTTTGAACGACCAACAATAAAAAAAAAAAAAAGAAAAAAAAAAAAAAAAAACAGTCCTGCTGCACCTCAGTCTCCAACCTCTGCTCTCTATAACAGTAGATCTACACCTCAGTCTGAAACCTCTTCTCTCTGCAGGATCCATCTGAATCCCAGTCTCCAGACACTGCTCTCTGTAACAGTCCTACTGCACCTACGTCTCCAAACTCTGCTGTTTGTAAGATCCTTCTGCCACTCACTCCCTAACGCTGCTCTCTATAACAGTCCTTCTGCACAGCAGTCTTCAACTTCTGATCTCTGTAACAGGCCTTCTGCACCCCAGTCTCCAACCTCTTCTCTCTGCAACGATCATTCTACACCTCAGTCTCCAACATCTGCTCTCTGTAAGATCCTTCTGCAACCCAGTCTCCCAACTCTGCCCTCTCTAACAGACCTTCTGCACCCCTTCTTTGAACTCTCCTCTCCGTAACAGGCCTTCTGCACCCCAGTCTCAAAATTCTGTTCTCTATAACAAGCCTTCTGCACCCCAGTCTCCAACGTCTACTCTCTGCAACAGTCATTCTGCACCCCAGTCTCCAAAGTGTGGTCTCTGCAACAGTCCTTCTGCACCTCAGTCTTAAAACGCTATTCTCTGCTACGATCCTTTTGCACCTCATTCTCCAACCTCTACTCTCTGTAACAGTCCTTCTGCACCAGGGTCCCCAACATCTGCTCTCTGTTAGATCCTTCTTCAACCCAGTCTCTAAACTCCGTGATCTGTAGCAGTCCTTCTGAAGCCCTTCTCCACACTCTGCTCTCCGCAACAGGCGTTCTGCACCCCAGTGTCCAACCTCTGCTCTCTGTAACACTTTTTTTGAACCTCAGTCTCCAACCTCTGCTCTCTGCAACGATCGTTCTGCACCCTAGTCTCCAATGTTTCCTCTCCTCAACAATCCTTCTGAACCTCTGTCTCCAAATTCTGCTCTCTGCAACAGTCCTTCTTCACCCAAGTCTCCAACCTCTGCTCTCTGCAACAGTCCTTCTGCACCCCAGTCTTCAACCTCTGCTCTGTGTAAAAGTCCTTCTGCACCCCAGTCTCCAACCTCTGCTCTCTGTATCAATTCTTCTGCACCCCAGTCTCCAACCTCTGCTCTCTGTAACAGTCCTTCTGCCCCATATACTCCAACTTCTGCTCTCTGTTACAGTCTTTATATACCGAAGTCTCCAAACTCTGCTCTCTATAATGGTCCCTCTGTACCCCAATTTCCAACCTCTGCTTTCTGTAACAGTCCTTCTGCACCTCAGTCTGAACCTCTGCTCTCTACACTATCCTTCTGCACCCCAGTCTCCAATCACTGCTCTTTGTAACATTCGTCCTGCACCACAGTCACCAACCATTGCTCTCTGTAAGATCCTTCTGCAACCCAGTCTCCAAACTCTGCTCTCTGTAGCAGGCTTTATGCACCCCAGTCTTAAAAATCTGCCCTCTGAAACAGTCCTTCTGCACGCCAGTCTGCAACCTCTGCTCTTAGTAACGGTCCTTCTGCACCCCAGTCTCACACCTCTGTTTTCTGTATCATAATTCTTCACGCCAGTCTCAAACGTCTGCTTTGTGTAACAGTCCTTCTGCATCTCAGTCTCTAACGTCTGCTCTCTGCAAGAGTCCTTCTGCACCCCAGTCTCCAACCTCTGCTTTCTGCAACATTCCTTCTGCACCCCAGTCTCCAAACTGTGCTCTCTGTAAAAGTCCTTCTGCACCGCAGTCTCCCACCTCTTCTCTCTGTAACGATCATTTGCAGCCCAGACTTCACCAATGCTCTCTTCATGGATTCTTCTGCAACTTAGTCAACAACTTCTGCTCTCTTCGACGATCCATCCGCACCCGAGTCTCTAAACTCTGCTCTCTGTAACTGTTTTTCTGCACCTAAGACTCCAACCTCTGCTCTCTTAGAACGTCCTTCTGAACCCTTATCTCCAACCTCTGCTCTTTGCAAGGATCCTTATGGACCACAGTCTCCAACATCTTCTCTCTGCAACTGTCTTTCTGCACCCCAGTCTCCAACCTCTGCTCTCTGCAACACTCCTTCTACACCCCAGTCTCAAAACTCTGCTTCCTGTAAGATCTTTCTGCACACCTGTATCCAACCTCTGATCTCTGTAATGGTCTTTCTTCATCCCCGTCTCCAAACTCTGCTTTCTGTATCAGTTCTTTTGCACCACAGGCTTTAACCTCTGCTCTCTGTAACAGTCCTTCTGCACCCCGTCTCCAACCTCTTCTCTCTGCAACAGTCTTTCTGCACGCCCATTTAAAACTCTGAGCTCTGCAACATTCCTTCTGTACCCCAGTCTTTAACCTCTGCTCTGTGTATCAGTTCTTCTGCACCCAAGTCTCCAAACTCTACTCGCTGTAACAGTTCTTCTGCACCTCAGTCTCCAACTTATGCTGTCTGTAACAATCCTTCTGCACATCAGTCTCCACCCTCTTCTCTCAGCAACGGTACTTATGCACCCCAGTCTCCAACTGCTGTTCTCTGCAACAGTCTTTCTGCACCACAGTCTACAACATCTGCTCTCTGTAACAGTCCTTCTGTACTGCAGTCTCCAAACTCTGCTCTCTGTAACAGGACTTCTGCACCCAAGTCTCCAAACTCTGCTCTCTTTAACAGTCTTTCTCCACCCCAGTCTCCAACCTCTGCTCTCTGTAACAGTCCTTCTGGACCGCAATCTCCAAACTCTACTCTCTGTAACAGTCCTTCTACACCCAAGTCTAAAACCTCTGCTCTCTGCAAAAGTTTTTCTGCACCCCAGTCTCCAACCTCTTTTCTCTGTAACTATCCTTCTGCACCTCAGTCTCCAAACTCTGCTCTTTGCAAGGGTCCTTCTGCACCTCAGTCTCCAACCTCTACTCTCTGAAATAGTGCTTTTGCACCTCAGTCTCCAACCTCTGCTCTCTGTAAGATCCTTCTGCACTCCAGTCTCCAAACTCTTCTCTCTGTAACAGGCCTTGGGAACCCCAGTCTCCAACCTCTGCTCTCTTTATCAGTCCATCTGCACGCCAGTCTCCAAACTCGGCTCTCTGCAACGATCCTTCTGCACCCCAGTCTCCAACCTATGCTGCCTGAAACAGTCCTTGTGCAACCCAGTCTCCAACATCTGCTCTCTGCAACAGTTCTTCTGTACCTCAGTCTGAAAAATCTGCTCTCTGCAGCAAACTCTCTGCACCCCAGTCTCCAACCTCTGCTCTCTGTAACAGTCTTTCTGTACCTCTGTCTCCTACCTCTTCTCTCTGTAAGACCCTTCTGAAAACAAGTCTGCAAAATCTGCTCTCTGTAACAGTCCTCCTGCACCCCAGTCTCCAAACTCTGCTCTCTGTAACAGGCCTTCTGCATCCCAGTCTCCAAAATCTGCTCTCTCTAAGAGGCCTTCTGCACCCCAGTCTCCAAACTCTACTCTCTGCAACGATCCATCTGCACCCCAGTCTCCTACCTCTGCTCTCTAAAACAGTCCTTCTGCACCCCAGTCGCCTACCTCTGCTCTCTGTAAGATCCTTCTGCACGCAAGTCTCCAACCCCTGCTCGCTGTAACAGTCCTTCTGGATCCTAGTCTCCAAACTCTGCTCTCTGAAACGGTCCTTCTGCACCCCAGTCTCCAACCTCTGTTTTCTGCAACAGTCCTTCTACACCCCAGTATCCAACCTCTGCTCTCTGTAACAGTACTTGTGAACCCCAGTCTCCAAATTCTGCTGTCTGCAACATTCCTTCTGCACCCAGTATCAAACATATGCTCTCTGTAAAAGTCTGTCTGCACCCCGGTCTCCAACCTCTGCTCTCTGTAATAATCCTTATGCACCTCAGTCTCAAACATCCGCTCTCTGTAACAGTCCTTCTGCCCCGCAGTCTCCACACTCTTTTCTCTGTAAGATTCTTCTGAAACCCAGTCTCCAACCTCTGCTATCTGTAACTGTCTTCTGCATCCCAGTCTTTAACCTCTGCTCTCTGCAACAGTCCTTCTGAACCTCAGTCTCCAAACTCTGCTTTCTGCATCAGTCCTTCTGCACCCAAGTCTCCAACCACTGCTCTCTGCAACATTTCTTCTGCACCCCAGTCTTCAAACTGTGCTCTCTGTAAATGTCTTTCTGCACCCCAGTCTCCAAACTCTGTTCTCTACTGAGTTCTTCTGCACCCCAGTCTCCAACCTCTGCTCTCTGTAACAGTCCTTCTGTACCACAGTCTCCAACCTCTGTTCTCTGTAAGGGTCCTTATGCACCCCAGTATCCAACCTCTCCTTTCTGTATCAGTCATTTTGAACCACAGTCTCCAACTCTGCCCTCTGTAACCATCCTTCTCCAACTCAGTCTGCAACCTCTGCTCTTTGCAACAGTTCTTCTGCACCCCAGTCTCCAATCTCTGCTCTCTGTATCAGGCCATCTGCACCCCAGTCTCCAATGTCTGCTCTCTGCAAAGATTCTTCTGCTCCCCAGTCTTTAAACTCTGCTCTCTGCAACAGTCTTTGTGCAACCCAGTCTACAACATCTGCTCTCTGCAACAGTTCTTCTGTACCTCAGTCTGAAAACTCTGCTCTCTGCAATAATCCTTCTGCACCCCAGTCTCCAACTTCTGCTCTCTGCAACATTTTTTCTGCTCCCCAGTATCAAACCTGTTCTCTCTGTAAATGTCCGTCTGCACCCCAGTTTCCAAACTCTTCTCTTTGTAACGATCCTTCTGCACCTAAGTCTCGAAACTCCACTCTATGTAACAGTCCTTCTGCACCTCAGTCTCCAAACTCTTTTCTTTGTGAGATGTTTCTGAAACTCAGTCTCTAAATCTGCCCTCTGAAACAGTCCTTCTGCACCCCAGTCTGTAATCTACTCTCTGCAACAGTCCTTCTGCACCTCAGTCTCCAAACTCCACTTTCTGCAACAGTCCTTCTGCAACCAAGTTTCCAACCTCTGCTCACCGCAGCATTCCTTCTGCACCCCATTCTCCAACCTATGCTCCCTGTAAAAGTCCTTCTGCACCCCAGTCTCCAAACTCTGCTCTCTCTAACGATCCTTCTGCACCCCAGTTTTGAACCTCTGCTCTCTACAACGATCCTTCTGCACCTCAGTCTCCAACTTCTGCTCTCTGCAATGATCCTTCTGCACCCCAGTCTGAAACCTCTGCTAGCTGCAACAGTCCTTGTGAACCCCAGTCTCCAACATCTGCTTTCTGAAACAGTTGTTCTGTACCTCTGTCTGAAAACTCTGCTCTCTGCCATAATCCATCTGCACCCCAGTGTCCAACCTCTGCTCTCTGTAATAGTCCTTCTGTACCTCAGTGTCAAATCTCTGCTCTATGCAATAGTCCTTCTGCACACAAGTCTCCAACATCTGCTCTCTAAAACAGTCCTTCAGGAACTCAGTCTCCATCCTCTGCTCTGCAACAGCCCTTCTACACCCTCGTCATCATACTCTGCTCGTCCCAACGATCCTTATGCACCCCAGTCTCCAACCTCTGTTCTCTACATCAGTTCTTCTGCACCCCAGTCTCCAACCTCTGCTCTCTGTAATAGTCCTCTGTACCGCCTTCTCCAACCTCTGTTCTCTGTAAGGGTCCTTATGCACTCAAGTATCCAACCTCTGCTTTCTGTATAAGTCGTTTTGCAGCAACGTCACCAAAATCGTCCCTATCTAACAGTCCTTCTACAACTCAGTCTGCAACCTCTGCTCTCTGCAACAGTCCTTCTGCACCCCATTCTCCATCCTATACTCTCTGCAACAGTCCTTTTGCACCCCAGTCTCCAACATCTGCTCTCTTCAACAGTCATTCTCCACCCCAGTCTCCAACCTCTGCTCTCTGTAAGAGTCCATCTGTACTGCATTCTCCAACCTTTGCTCTCTGTAAGGGTACTTCTGCACCGGAGTCTCCAACCTCTGTTTTCTGTGTCAGTCCTTCTGCACCCCAGTCTTCAACCTCTGCTCTGTGTAACCGTCCTTCTGCACCTTAGTCTCCAACCTCTGCTCTCTGCTACACTCTTTCTGGACCCCAATATCCAACATTTACTCTCTGCAACAGTCCTTCTACATCACAGTCTAAAACCTCTTCTCTCTGCAACAGTCCTTCTGCAGCTCAGTCTCCAACCTCTGAACTCAGCAGGGTCTTTCTGCACCTCAGTCTCCAACCTCTGCTCTCTGTAACAGTGCTTCTACACCTCAGTCTCCAAACTCTGCTCTCGGTAAGATCCTTCTGCAACCCAGTCTCCAAACTCTGCTCTCTCTAATATTCCTTAATCACCCCAGTCTCAAAACTCTGCTCTCTGTAACAGGACTTCTTCACCCCAGTCTCCAAACTCTGCTCTCTTTATCAGTCCATCTGCACCCCAGTCTCCAACGTTTGCTCTCTGCAACGATCCTTCTGCACCCCAGTCTCCAAAATCTGTTCACTGCAACAGTCCTTGTGCAACCCAGTCTACAAAATCTTCTCTCTGCAAAATTTCTTCTGTACCTAAGTCTGAAAACTCTGGTCTCTGCAATAATCCTTCTGCACCCCAGTATCCAACCTCTGCTCTCAGTAACAGTCCTTAAACACCTGAGCGTCCAACCTCTGCTTTAAGCAACAGTCCTTCTGCACCACAGTCTTCAACATCTGCTGTCTGCAACATTCCTTCTGCACCCCAGTATCAAACCATTGCTCTCTGTAAAATTCGTCTGCACCCAAGACTCCAACCTCTGTTCTCTGTAATGATCCTTCTGCACCCCAGTCTCGAAACTCTGCTCTCTGTAACAGTCCTTCTGCACCTCACTCTCCAAATTTTATTCTCTGTAAGGTACTTCTGAAAACCAGTCTCCAACTTCTCCTCTCTGTAACAGTCCTTCTGCACCCAAGTCTTTAAACTCTGCTCTCTGAAACAGTCCTTCTGCACCTCAGTCTCCAACCTCTGCTTTCTGCAACATTACTTCTGCAAAAAAATCTCCGACCTCTGCTTTTTGCAACATTTCTTCTGCATCCCAGTCTCCAACCTGTGCTCTCTGTAAAAGTCCTTCTGCACCTCAGTCTCCAAATTCTGCTCTTTGTTACTATCCTTCTGCATCCCAGTCTCGAACCTCTGCTCTCTGCAAAGATCCTTCTATACCTCAGTCTCGAACCTTTGCTCTCTGCAACGATTCTTCTGCATCCCAGTCAGAAACTTCTGCTAGATGCAACAGTCCTTGTGAACCCTAGTCTCCAAAATCTGCTTCCTTCAACAGTTCTTCTGTACCTCAGTCTGAAAACTCTGGTCTCTGCAATAATCTATCTGCACCGCAGTCTCAAACCTCTGCTCTCTGTAACAGTCCTTCTGTAACTCAGTCTCCAACCTCTTCTCTCAGCAATGGTACTTATGCACCCCAGTCTCCAACTGCTGTTCTCTGCAACAGTCTTTCTGCACCACAGTCTACAACATCTGCTCTCTGTAACAGTCCTTCTGTACTGCAGACTCCAAACTCTGCTCTCTGTAACAGGACTTCTGCACCCAAGTCTCCAAACTCTGCTCTCTTTAACAGTCCTTCTTCACCCCAGTCTCCAACCTCTGCTCTCTGTAACAGTTTTTCTGGACCGCAATCTCCAAACTCTACTCTCTGTAACAGTCCTTCTACACCCAAGTCTAAAACCTCTGCTCTCTGCAAAACTTTTTCTGCACCCCAGTCTCCAAACTCTTTTCTCTGTAACTATCCTTCTGCACCTCAGTCTCCAAACTCTGCTCTTTGCAAGGGTCCTTCTGCACCTCAGTCTCCAACCTCTACTCTCTGAAATAGTGCTTTTGCACGTCAGTCTCCAACCTCTGCTCTCTGTAAGATCCTTCTGCACTCTAGTCTCCAAACTCTTCTCTCTGTAACAGGCCTTGGGAACCCCAGTCTCCAACCTCTGCTCTCTTTATCAGTCCATCTGCATCCCAGTCTCCAAACTCGGCTCTCTGCAACGATTCTTCTGCACCTCAGTCTCCAACCTATGCTGCCTGAAACAGTCCTTGTGCAAACCAGTCTCCAACATCTGCTCTCTGCAACAGTTCTTCTGTACCTCAGTCTGAAAAATCTGCTCTCTGCAACAAACTCTCTGCACCCCAGTCTCCAACCTCTGCTCTCTGTAACAGTCTTTCTGTACCTCTGTCTCCTACCTCTTCTCTCTGTAAGACCCTTCTGAAAACAAGTCTGCAAAATCTGCTCTCTGTAACAGTCCTCCTGCACCCCAGTCTCCAAACTCTGCTCTCTGTAACAGGCCTTCTGCATCCCAGTCTCCAAAATCTGCTCTCTCTAAGAGGCCTTCTGCACCCCAGTCTCCAAACTCTACTCTCTGCAACGATCCATCTGCACCCCAGTCTCCTACCTCTGCTCTGTAAAACAGTTCTTCTGCACCCCAGTCGCCTACCTCTGCTCTCTGTAAGATCCTTCTGCACGCAAGTCTCCAACCCCTGCTCGCTGTAACAGTCCTTCTGGATCCTAGTCTCCAAACTCTGCTCTCTGAAACGGTCCTTCTGCACCCCAGTCTCCAACCTCTGTTTTCTGCAACAGTCCTTCTACACCCCAGTCTCCAAACTTTGCTCTCTGTAACAGTCCTTCTGCACCTCAGTATCCAACCTCTGCTCTCTGTAACAGTACTTGTGAACCCCAGTCTCCAAACTCTGCTGTCTGCAACATTCTTTCTGCACCCAGTATCAAACATATGCTCTCTGTAAAAGTCTGTCTGCACCCCGGTCTCCAACCTCTGCTCTCTGTAATAATCTTTATGCACCTCAGTCTCAAACATCCGCTCTCTGTAACAGTCCTTCTGCCCCGCAGTCTCCACACTCTTTTCTCTGTAAGATTCTTCTGAAACCCAGTCTCCAACCTCTGCTATCTGTAACTGTCTTCTGCACCCCAGTCTTTAACCTCTGCTCTCTGCAACAGTCCTTCTGAACCTCAGTCTCCAAACTCTGCTTTCTGCATCAGTCCTTCTGCATCCAATTCTCCAACCACTGCTCTCTGCAACATTCCTTCTGCACCCTAGTCTTCAAACTGTGCTCTCTGTAAAAGTCTTTCTGCACCCCAGTCTCCAAACTCTGTTCTCTACTGAGTTCTTCTGCACCCCAGTCTCCAACCTCTGCTCTCTGTAACAGTCCTTCTGTACCACAGTCTCCAACCTCTGTTCTCTGTAAGTGTCCTTATGCACCCCAGTATCCAACCTATCCTTTCTGTATCAGTCGTTTTGAACAACAGTCTCCAACTCTGAGCTCTGTAACCATCCTTCTGCAACTCAGTCTGCAACCTCTGCTCTCTGGAACAGTCCTTCTTTCCCTAGTCTCCAAACTCTGCTCTCTGCAACAGTCCTTCTGCCTCTCAGTCTTAAAACTCTGCCCTTTGCAAAGAAACTTCAACACCCCAGTCTCCTACTTCTGCTCTCTGTAACACTCCTCTGAACCTCATTCTCCTAACTCTGCTCTCAGTAAGATCCTTCTACAACAAAGTCTTTAAACTCTGCAATCTGTAACAGTCCTTCTGCACAACAGTCTCCAAACTCTGCTCTCTGTAAAGGACTTTTGAAAGCCAGTCTCCAATCTCTGCTCTCTGAAACAGGACTTCTGCACCCCATTTTCCAACCTCTTCTTTCTGTAACGATTCTTCTCCACCCCAGTATCCAACCTCTGCTCTCTACAACAGTCCTTTTGCACCCCAGTCTCCAAACTCTGCTCTCTGTAAGATCCATCTGAACCCCAGTCTCCAACCTCTGTTCTCTCTAACAGTCCTTCTGCACCCCAGTCTCCAACATATGCTCTCTGCAACATTCCTTCTGCAACACAGTCTCCAACATCTGCTCTCTACATCAGTCCTTCTGCAGCCCAGTCTCCAACCTCTTCTCTCTGCAACAGTCCTTCTGCAGCCCAATCTCCAACGTCTGCTCTCTGCAACAGTCCTTCTGCACCTCAGTCTCCTACCTCTGCTCTTTGTAACAGTCCTTCTGCACTCCAGTCTCCAACCTCTGCTCTCCTCAACAGTCCTTCTGCACCCCAGTCTCCTACCTCTGCTCTCTGCAACCGTACTTCTGCATCCTAGTCATCAAACTCTGCTCTCTGCAACAATCCTTCTGGACCCCAGTCTCCGACCTCTGCTCTCTGGAAGAGTCCTTCTGCACCACCTTCTCCAACCTCTGCTCTCTGTAAGATCCTTCTGCACTCCAGTTTCCAAACTGTGCTCTCTTTAACATGTTTTCTCCAAACCAGACATTAACCTCTGCTTTCTGCAAGTGTCCTGCAGCACCCCAGTTTCCAACCTCTGTCCTCAGCAACAGTCCTTCGGCTCCCCAGTCTCCAACATCTGCTCTCTGTAACAGTCCTTCGGTAACCCAGTCTCCAAACTTTGCTTTCTGTATCAGTCCTTCTGAACACCAGTCTCAAAACTCTGCTCTCTGTGTCTATCCTTCTGCACCTCAATCTTTAACCTGTGCTCTCTGAAACATTCTTTCTACACCCCAGTCTCTAACCTGTGCTCTCTGTAACAGTTTTTCTATACCCCAGTCACAAATGTCTGGTCTTTGTAACGGTCCTTCTGCACCCCAATTTTCAACATCTGCTTTCTGTAACAGTCCTTCTGCACCTCAGTCTGCAAACTCTGCTCTTTCTAACAGTACTTCTACACCTCAGTCTCCAACCTCTGCTCTCTGTAACAGTCCTTCTGCACCTCAGTCTGAAACCTCTCCTCTCTACTTGGTCCTTCTGCACCTCCGTCTCCAACCACTGCTCTCTGTAACAGTCCACCTGCACCTCAGTCTCCAACCTCTGCTCTCTGTAAGATCCTTAAGCAACCCAGTTTTCAAACTCTGCTCTTTATAACTGTCCTTCTACACCCAAGTCTCCAACCTCTTCTCTCTGTAACAGTCCATCTGCACCTCAGTCTTCAAATTCTGCTGTCGGGATGATGCTTCTGCACCCTTGTATCCAACCTCTGCTCTCTGTAACAGTCCTTCTGCACCCGAATCTCCAACGTCTGTGCTCTGTAACAGGACTTCCGCACCTCAGTCTCAAACCTCTGCTCTCTGCAACAGTCTTTTCCACCGCAGTCTCAAACCTTTGCTCTCTACAACAATCCGTATGCACACTAGTTTCCAACATCTGCTCTGTGCAACAGTCCTTCTGCACCTCAGTCTTAAAACTCTGCAATTTGCAACGACCCTTCTGCACCCCTGTCTCCTACCTCGGCTCTCTGTAACAGTCCTTCAGCACCTCAGTCTCCCAACTCTGCTCTCAGTAAGATTCTTCTGCAACCCAGTCTTTAAACTCTGCACTTTGTACGTGTCCTTCTGCACAACATTCTCCAACTTCTGTTCTCTGTAATACGACTTCTGCAACCCAGTCTCCAACCTCTGTTTTCTGTAACAGGCCTTCTGCACCGCAGTCTCCAACCTCTTCTCTCTGCAACAAATCTTCTTCTCCCCAGTCTCCAACATCTTCTCTTTGCAACAGTCGTTTTGAACCCCAGTCTCCAAAATCTGCTCTCTGTAACATTTCTTCTCCACCCCAGTCTTCAAAATCTGTTCTCTGTATCTATCCTTCTGCACCTCAGTCTCCAACCTATGCTCTATGTAAGAGTCCTTTTGCACCCCAGTCTCTAACCTCCGCTCTAGGTAGCAGTCCTATACCGCAGTCTCCAAACTCTGCTCTTTGTAATGGTCCTTCTGCACCTTAATTTCCAAACTCTGCTTCCTGTAACAGTTTTGCTGCCACTGAGTCTCCAAAATCTGCTCTATGTAAAAGTCATTCTACACCGCAGTCTCCAACCACTGCTCTCTGTAAAAGTCCACCTTTACCTCAGTCTGAAACCTCTCCTCACCACGATTCTTCTGCACCCCAGTATACAACCACTGCTCTCTGTAACAGTCCACCTGCAGCTCAGTCTCCAACCACTGCTCTCTGTTAGATCCTTCAGCAACCCAGTCTCCAAACACTGCTCTCTATAACAGTCCTTCTGCACCCCAGTCTCCAACCTCTCCTCTCTGTAACAGGCCTTCTGCACGCCAGTCTCCAAACTCTGCTCTATGCAACGATCATTCTGCACGCCTGTCTCCAAATTCTGCTCTCTGCAATGATCCAACTATACCCCAGTCTCAAACCTCTCATCTCTGAAACAGTCCTTGTGCACCTCACTCTCCAACCTCTGCTCTCTGTAATAGGCCTTCTGCACCCCAGTCTCCAACCTCTTCTCTCTGCAACGATTCTTCTACATCCAAGTCTTCAACATCTGCTCTCTGCAACTGTTCTTTTGCACCCCAGTCTGCAAACTCTGCTCTCTGTAACATCCATCTGAACCCCAGTCTCAAACTGCTGCTCTCTGTAACAGTCCTTCTGCACTTCAGTCCCCAAACTCTACTCTATGTGACAGTCCTTCCGCACCTCAGTCTCCAAACCTGCTCTCTGTAACAATCCTTCTGCACCCCAGTCTCCAAAATCTGCTCTCTGCAACAGTCCTTGTGCACCCCAGTCTCAAAACTCTGCTCTCTGCAACGAACCTTCTGGACCCCAGTCTCCAACGTCTTCTCTCTGCAACAGTCCTTCGTCAATACAGTCTCCAAACTCTGCTCTCTGTAAGATCCTTCTGCACTCTAGTTTTCAAACTCTGCTCTGTGTAAAATTTCTTCTCCACCCCAGTCTCAAACCTCTGTCCTCTGCAACAGTTCTTCTGCTCCCCAGTCTCCGAGATCTGCTCTCTGTAACACACCTTATGTACCGCAGTTTCCAACCTCTGTTCTCTATAAGGGTCCTTCTGCAACCCAGTCTCCAAACTCTGCTTTTTAACTCAGTTCTTCTGAACCCGAGTCCCCAACCTCTGCTCTTTGTATTTATCTTTCTCCACCTCAGTCTTCAAACTGTGCTTTCTGTAACAGTCCTTCTGCATGCCAGTCTCTAAACTCTGCTCTCTGTAACAGTCCTTCTACACCTCAGTCTCCAACCTCTTCTCTCTATAACAGTACTTCTGCACCTCAGTCTGAAACCTTTGCTCTCCACGATTCTTCTGCCCCCCAGTCTCCAAACACTGCTCTCTGTAACAGTCCACCTGCACCTAGTCTCCAACATCTGCTCTATGTAAGTTCCTTCAGCAAAACAGTCTCCAAATTCTTCTCTCTGTAACAGTTTTTCTGAACCCCAGTGTCCAACCTTTCCTCTCTGTAACAGGACTTCTGCACGCCAGTCTCCAAACTTTTCTCTCTGTATCAGGCCTTCTGCACCCCAGTCTCCAAAATCTGCACTGTGCAACGATCCTTCTGCACCACAGTCTCCAAACTCTGCTCTCTGCAATGAACCTACTGAACCCTATTCTACTACCTCTGATCTTCGCAACAGTCCTTCTGCACCTCAGTCTCCAAATTCTTTTCTCGGTAAGATCCATGTTCACCCCTGTCTCCAAACTCTGCTCTCTGTAACAGTCCTGCACCTCAGTCTTCAACCTCTGCTCTCTGCAAGAGTCATTCTGCAACCCAGTCTCCAAACTCTGCTCTCTGCAACAGTCCTTCTGCACACAAATTACCAACATCTGCTCTCTGCTACAGTACTTATGCACCCCAGTCTTCAACCACTGCTCTCTGTAACAGTCCTCCTGTACTGCAGTATCCAACCTCTGCTCTCTGTAACGGTCTTTCTGCACCCCAGACTCCAATCTCTGCTTTCTGTATCAGTCCTTCTGTACCCCAGTTTCCAACCTCTGCTCTCTGAAAGAGTCCTTCTGCACCTCAGTCTCCAACCTATGATCTCTGAAACAGTCCTTCTGCAACTCAGTCTCCAAATTCTGCTCTCTGTAAGATCCTTAGGCACCCCTGTATTTAACCTCTGCTCTCTGAAACTGTCATTCTGCACGCGAGTCTCCAAACTCTGCTCTCTGTAAGAGGACTTCAGCACCTTAGTCTCCAACCTCTGATCTCTGCAACAGTCCTCCTGAAACTCAGTCTCCAAATTTTGCTCTCTGTAAGATCCTTAGGCACCCCTGTATATAAACTCTGCTTTCTGAAACTGTCATTCTGCACCGAGTCTTCAAACTCTGCCCTCTGTAACAGGACTTCCGCACCTCAGTCTCCAAACTCTGCTCTCTGCAACAGTCCTTCTGCACCCCAGTCTCCAAACTCTGCTTTCTACAACAGTCTTTCTGGACGTTAGTTACCAACATCTGCTCTCTGCAACAGTCCTTCTGCACGCCAGTCTCTAACATCTACTCTCTGCAACAGTCATTCTGCACCTCAGTCTGAAAACTCTGCTCTCTGCAACGACCCTTCTGCACCCCAGTCTCCTACCTCTGCTCTCTTTAACAGTCCTTCTGCACCTCAGTCTCCCAACTCTGCCCTCTGTTTGATCCTTCTGCAACCCAGCCTTTAAACCCTGCACTCTGTAACAGTCCTTCTGCACAACAATCTCCAACCTCTGCTCTCTGTAACAGGACTTCTACAACCCAGTCTCCAACCTCTGCTCTGTGTAACAGGCCTTCTGCACCCCAGTCTCCAAACTGTGCTCTGTGTAACAGTCCTTTTGCACCCCAGTCTCCATACTCTGCTCTCAGTAAGATCAATCTGAACCCCGTCTCCAAACTCTGCTCTCAGTAACAGTCCTTCTGCACCACAGTCTCCAAACTCCTCTCTCTGTAACAGTCTTTCTGCACCCCAGTCTCCAAACTCTGCTCAGTGTAACAGTTTTTCTGCACCTCATTCTCCAACCTATTCTCTCTGCAACAGTCTTTCTGCTCCCCAGTCTCCGAGATCTGCTCTCGGTAACAGTCCTTCTGTACCGCAGTGTCCAACCTCTGCCTTCTGTTTCGATTCTTCTACACCCCTGTCTTCAAAGTCTGCTTTCTGTATCAGCCTGTCTGAATCCCAGTCTCCAAACTCTGTTCTCTGCAACGTTACTTCTGAACCTCAGTCTCCAACCTCTACTCTCTGTAACAATCTTTCTGCACCTGATTCTTTAATCTCTGCTCTCTGTAAGATCCTTCTCCAACCCAGTGTCCAAACTCTGCTCTCAGTAACAGTCCTTCTGCACACCAGTCTCCAACCTCTGCTCTCTGCACCTATCCTTCTTCACCCCAGTCTCCAACCTCTGCTCTCTGCAACAATCTTTTTGCACACCAGTCTCCAACATCTGCTCTCTGCAAGAGTCCTTCAGCAACTCAGTCTAAAAACTCTTCTCTCTGCAACGATCCTTCTGCACCTCAGTCTACTACCTCTGCTCTCTGTAAGACCCTTATGCAACCCAGTCTCCAAACTCTGCTCTCTCTAACAGTCCTTCTGCAGAATAGTTTCCAACCTCTGCTCTCTGTAACAGGCCTTCAGAACCCCAGTCTCCAAACTCTTCTCTCTGCAATGATTTTTCTCCACCCCAGTCTATAACCTCTGCTCTTGGCAAAATTTCTGCACCCTAGTCACCAAACTCTGCTATCTGTAAGATCCTTATGCACTCCAGTCTTCAACCTTTTCTCTCTGCAACGATTCGTGTCCATCCCAGTCTCCAACATCTGCTCTCTGCAACAGTCCTTTTGCAACCCAGTATCTAAACTCTGCTCTTTGTAAGATCCCTCTGAACCCCAGTCTCCAACCTGTGCTCTCTGTAACACTCCTTCTGCACACCAGTCTCCAAACTGTGATCTCTATAACTGTCCTTCTGCACCTCAGTCTCCAAACTATGCTCTCTATAACAGTCCATCTGCACCTCAGTCTCTAAAATCTGCTGGCTGCAACGATCCTTCTGGAACCCAGTCTCCAACTTCTGCTCTGTGCAACAGTCCTTCTGCACCACAGTCTCCAACCTCTGCTCTCTGTAAGATCCTTCTGCACTCCAGTTACTAAACTCTGCTCTCTGTAACATTCCTAGTCTACCTCAGTCTCCAACTTCTTTCCTCTGTAACAGTCCTTCTGCTCCCCAGTCTCCGAGATCTGCTCTGTGTAACAGTCCTTCTGTACCGCAGTCTTCAACCTCTGCTCTCTGTAACGGTCCTTCTACAGCCCAATTTCCAAACTCTACTTTCTGTAACAGTCCTTCTGCACCTCAGACTCAAAACTCTGCTCTCTGTAACAGTCCTTCCTCACCCCAGTCTCCAACCTCTGCTATTGGTAACAGTCCTATACCGCAGTCTTCAACCTCTGCTCTCTTTAACGGTCCTTCTGCATCCCAATTTCCAAACTCTGCTTCCTGTAACAGTCCTTCTGCACCTTAATCTCGAAACTCTGCTCTCTGTAACAGTCCTTCTACAACCCAGTCTCCAAACTCTGCTCTCTGCAACAGTCCTTATGCACCCCAGTCTCCAAAATCCGCTAACTGCAACAGTCTTTCTGCACCCCAGTCTCCAACTTCTTGTCTCTGTAACAATCCTTGTGCATCTCAGTCTCAAAACTCTGTATTCTGCAACGTTACTTCTGCACCTCAGTCTCCAACATCTACCCTCTGTATCAGTCTTTCTGCACCTGATTCTTCAACCTCTGCTATCTTTAGGATCCTTCTCCAACCCAGTCTCCAAACTCTGCTCTCTGTAACAGTCTTTCTGCACACCAGTCTCCAACATCTGCTCTCTGCAACAGTCCTTCAGCAACTCAGTCTAAAAACTGTGCTCTCTGCAACGATCCTTCTGCATCTCAGTCTCCTACCTCTGCACTCTGTTAGACCCTTCTCCAACCCAGTCTCCAAACTCTGCTCTTTGTAACAGTCCTTCTGCAGGATAGTTTCCAACCTCTGCTCTATATAACAGGATTTTTGCAATCCATTCTCGAATCTGCTCTCTGTAACCTGCCTTCAGAACCACAGTCTCCAACCTCTTCTCTCTACAATGATTTTTCTCCACCCCAGTCTCCAACCTCTACTTTTGGCAACAGTCCTTCTGCACCCTAGTCACGAACCTCTGCTCTCTCTAAGATTATTATGCACTCCAGTCTCCAATCTCATCTCTCTGCAACTATTCTTCTCCATCCCAGTCTCCAACATCTGCTCTCTGCAACGTTCCTTTGCACCCCAGTCTCCAAACTCTGCTCTCTGTAAGATCCATCTGAACCCCAGTCTCCAACCTCTGCTCTCTGTAACAGTCCTTCTGCATACCAGTCTCCAACCTCTGCTCTCTGTAACAGTCCTTCTGCATACCAGTCTCCAAACTCTGCTCTCTGTAACTGTCCTTCTGCACCTCAGTCTCCAAACTCTTCTCTCTGTAACAGTCCATCTGCACCTCTCTCTCTAAAATCTGCTCTCTGCAACGACTCTGCTCTCTGTATGATCCTTCTGCACTCCAGTTTCCAAACTCTGCTCTCTGTAACATTCCTTCTCCACCCCAGTCTCCAACTTCTGTCCTCTGTAACAGTCTTGCTGCTCCGCAGTCTCCGAGATCTACTCTGTGTAACAGTCCCTCTGTACGGAAGTCTCCAAACTCTGCTCTCTGTAAGGGTCCTTCTACACACCAATTTTCAACCTCTGACTTCTGTAACAGTCCTTCTCCACCTTAGTCTCCAAACTCTGCTCTCTTTAACACTCCTTCTAAACCTCAGTCTACAAACTGTGCTCTCTGTAACATTCTTTCTGCACCCCAGTCTGCAACCTCTGCTCTCTGCATTGGTACCTCTTAACCCCAGTCTCCAACCTTGTTCCCTACAACAGTCCTTCTGTACTGCAGTCTCAAACTTCTGTTCTCTGTAAGGGTCCTTTTGCAACCCAGTCTCCCACCTCTACTTTCTATATCAGTCTTTCTGCACCACAGTCTCCAAACTCTGCTCTCTGTAATGGTCCTTCTGCACCTCAATCTCCAACATCTGTTCTCTGCAACATTCCTTCTGCACCCCAGTCTCGTAACTTTGCTCTCTGAAACAGTTTCTCTGCACCTCAGTCTCCAACCTGTGCTCTTAGTAAAAGTCCTTCTGCACCACAGTCTCAAACTCTGATCTCTCTAACAATTTTTCTGAACCCCTGTCTCCAAACTCTGCTATCTGCAACGATCCTTCTGCACGCCACTCTCAAAAGTCTGCTCTCTGTAACAGTCCTTCTGCACCCCAGTCTTCAAAATATGCTTTCTGTAACAGTCTTTTGCATCTGAGTCTCCATCCTCTGCTCTGTGCAACAATACTTCTTCACCCAAGTTTCCAACGTCTGCTCTCTGAGAAAGTCCTTCTAAACCCTAGTCTCCAACCTCTGCTCTCTGTAATAGTCCTTCTACACACCATTCTCCATACTCTGCTCACCCCAAGGATACTTCGGCACCCCAGTCTCCATCCTCTGCTCTCTGCAACTTTCTTTTTGAACCCCAGTCTCCAGCATCTGCTCTCTGCAACAGTCCTTCTCCACTTCAGTCTCCAAACTGTGCTCTCTGTAACAGTCTTTCTGGACCCAAATCTCCAACCTCTACTCTCTGCAACAGTCTTTCTACACTCCAGTCTAAAACCTCTGCTCTCAGCAAAAGTTTTTCTGCACCCCAGTTTCCAACCTCTTCCCTCTGTAACAATCCTTCTGCACCCCAGTCTCCAAAATCTGCTCTCTGTATCATTCCATCTGAAACCCAGTGTAAAAACCTCTGCTCTCTGCCACGATCCTTCTGCACCCCAGTCTCCAACATCTGCTCTCTGCAACAGTTCTTCTGTACCTCAGTCTGTTAAATCTGCTCTCTTCAACAATCCCTCTGCACCCCAGTCTCCAACCTCTGCTCTCTGTAACAGTCTTTCTGAATGTCTGTCTCCTAACTCTGCTCTTTGTAAGACTCTTCTGAAACCCAGTCTGCAAACTCTGCTCTTTGTAACAGTCTTTCTACACCCCAGTCTCAAACCTCTGCTCTCTGTAACAGGCCTTCTACATCCCAGTCTGAAACCTCTGCTAGCTGCAACAGTCCTTGTGAACCCCAGTCTCAAACATCTGCTTCCTGCAACAGTTCTTCTGTACCTTAGTCTGAAAACTCTGCTCTCTGGAAAAATCCATCAGTACCCCAGTCTCAAAACTCTGCTGTCTGTAACAGTCCTTTTGTAACTCAGTCTCCAATCACTGCTCTCTTTAACACTCCTTCTACACCCAAGTCTCCACACTCTGATCTCCCTAACGGTCCTTCTGCACCCCAGTCTCCAAACTCTGTTCTCTACATCAGTTCTTCTGCAACACAGACTCCAACCTCTGCTCTCTGTAACAGTCTTTCTGTACCACAGTCTCCAACCTCTGTTCACTGTAAGGGTCCTTTTTCACCCCTGTATCCAACCTCTGCTTTCTGTATCAGTCGTTTTAAACCACAGTCTCCAAACTCTGCCCTCTGTAACCGTCCTTCTGCAACTCAGTCTGCAACCTCTGCTCTCTGCACTAGTCCTTCTGCACCCCAATCTCCATCCTCTGTTCTCTTAAACAGTCCTTTTGCACCCCAGTCCCCAACATCTGCTCTCTGCAACAGTCATTCTGCACCCCAGTCTCCAAACTATGCTCTCTGTATCAGTCCTCTGTACTGCATTCTCCAACCTCTGCTCTCTGTAAGGGTACTTCTCCACCAGAGTCTCCAGCCTCTGCTTTCTGTGTCAATGCTTCTGCAATCCAGTCTTTAATCTCTGCTCTGTGTAATTGTCCTTCTGCACCTTAGTCTCAAACCTCTACTCTCTGCTACAGTCCTTCTGGACCCCAATCTCCAACCTCTACTCTCTGCAACTGTCCTTGTACATCCCAGTCTGCAACCTCTGCTCTCTGCATCAGTCCTTCTGCAAGCCTGTCTCCAACCTCTGCTCTCTGTAACAATCCTTCTGCACCTCAGTCTCCAACCTCAGCTCTTTGCAACGGTCCTTCTGCACCTCAGTCTCCAACCTCTACTCTATGTAACAGTGCTTCTGAACCTCAGTCTCCAATCTCTGCTCTCTGTAAGATCTTTCTACAACCCAGTTTCCAAACTCTGGTCTCTATAACAGTCCTTCATCACCCCAGTCACCAAATTGTGCTCTCTGTAACAGGCCTTCTGCACTCCAGTCTCCAACCTCTGCTCTCTGTATCAGTCAATCTGCACCCCAGTCTCCAACATCTGCTATCTGTAACAGTCCTTTTGTACCCCAGTCTTTAACCTCTGCTCTCTGCAACAGTCCTTCGGCACCCCAGTCTCCAACCTCTGCTTTATGCAACAGTCATTCTTCACCCAAATCTCCAACCTCTGCTAACTGCAAAATTCCTTCTGCACCCCAGTCTCCAAACTCTGCTCTCAGTAATGATCTTTCTGCACCCCAGTCTCGAACCTCTGCTCTCCGCAAAGATCCTTCTGCACCTTAGTATGCAACCTCTTCTCTCTGCAAAGATCCTTTGGCACCCCAGTCTCAAAACTCTGCTTGCTGCAACAGTCCTTGTGAAACCCAGTCTCCAACGTCTGCTCTCTGCAACAGTTCTTCAGTACCTCAGTCTGAAAACTACTCTCTGCAATAATCCATCTGCACCCCAGTCTCCAACCTCTACTCTCTGCAACAGTCCTTCTGTACCTCAGTCTCCAATCTCTGCTCTATGCAACAGTCCTTCTGCGCCCAAGTCTCCAAAATCTGCTCTCTGAAACAGTCCTTCGACAACCCAGTCTACAACCTCTGCTCTCTGTAACAGTCCTTCTTCACCCCAGTCTCCATACTCTGCTCGCCCAAACGATCCTTCTGCACCCCAGTCTCCAAAATCTGCTCTCTGCAACAGTCCTTCTACACTCCAGTCTCCAACCTCTGCTCTCTGCAACAGTCCTTCTATACACCAGTCTCCATACACTGCTCGACCCAACAATCCGTCTGCCTCCCAGTCTCCAACCTCTGTTCTCTACATCAGTTCTTCTGCACCCCAGTCTCCAACCTCTTCTCTCGGTACCAGTCCTTCTGTACCGTGGTCTCCAACCTCTGTTCTCCATAAGGGTCCTTATGCACCGCAGTATCCAACCTCTGCTTTCTGTATCAGTCGTTTTGCACCACAGTCTCCAAACTCTGCCGTCTGTTAGAGTCCTTCTGCAAATCAGTCTGCAACCTCTGCTCTCTGCAACAGTCCTTGCACACCCCAGTCTTCATCATCTGCTCTCTGCAACAGTCCTTCTTCACCCCAGTCTCCAACATCTGCTATCTGCAACAGTCATTCTCAACCAAAGTCTCCAAACTCTGCTCTCTGTAAGAGTCCTTCTGTACTGCATTCTCGAAACTCTGCTCTCTGTAAGGATACTTCTGCACCCGAATCTCCAAACTCTGCTTTCTGTATCAGTCCTATTGCACCCCAGTCTCCAAACTGTGCTCTGTGTAACTGTACTTCTGCACCTTAGTCTCTAACGTCTGCTCTCTGCTACAGTTTTTCTGGACCCCAGTCTCCATCATCTACTCTCTGCAACAGTCCTTCTGCACCCCAGTCTCCAACCTCTGCTCTTTGTAAGAGTCCTTCTGTACTAAAGACTCCAACCTCTGCTCTCTCTAATAGTCCTCTTGTACGTCAGTCTTCAACCTCTGCTTTTTGAATCATTTCTTCTGCACCCCTGTCTCAATCCTCTGCTCTCTATAACAGTCCTTCTGCACGTCAGTATCCAAATTCTGCTCTCTGCAACAGTTCCTTCTGCACCAAAATCTCCAACTTCTGCTCTATGCACAAGTCTTTCTGCACCCCAGTATCCAACCTGTGCTCTCCTTAACAATCCTTCTGCACCCCAGTCTCAAAATTCTGCTCTCATCAGCAGTCCTTCTTCACCCCAGTCTCCAACCTCTGCTCTCTGCAAGATTCTTCTGCACACCAGTCTCAAACCGCTGCTCACTATAACAGTTCTTCTGCAACCCAGTCTCCAAACTCTGCTCTCATTAACAATAATTCTGCACCTCAGTCTCCAACCTCTGCTCTCTGCAACGGTCCTTATGTACCCCAGTCTCTAACCTCGGTTTTCTGTACCCCAGTTTTTAACTTATGCTCTCTGTAACAGTCCTTCTGTACCGGATTCTCCAACCTCTGTTCTCTGTAACGGTCTTTCTGCACCCCAGTCTCCAACATCAGCTTTCTCTATAAGTCCTTCTGCACCCCAGTCTCCAACCTCTGCTTTCTGCAACAGTCCTTCTGCACCCAAGTCTCCAACCTTTGCTCATTGCAACATTCCTTGTACACCCCAGTCTCCAAACTCTGCTCTCTGTAATGATCCTTCTGCACCACAGTCTCAAACCTCTGCTCTCCGCAACGATTCTTCTGCACCTCAGTGTCCAACCTCTTCTCTCTGGAAAGATCCTTTGGCACCCCAGTCTCAAACCTCTGCTCGATGCAACAGTCCTTGTGAACCCCAGTCTCCAACATCTGCTCTCATCAATAGTTCTTCTGTACCTCAGTCTGAAAACTCTGCTCTCTGCAATAATCCATCTGCACCCCAGTCTCCAACCTCTTCTCTTGGTACCACACACTACAACCTCTGTTCTCTGTAAGGTTTCTTATGAACCCCAGTATCCAACCTCTGCTTTCTGTATCAGTCGTTTTGCACCACAGTCTCCAAACTCTTCCGTCTGTAAGAGTCCTTCTGCAATTCAGTCTGCAAACTCTGCTCAATGCAAAAGTCCTTGTGCACCCCAGTCTCCATCCTCTGCTCTCTGCAACATTTTTTCTGCACCCCAGTCTCCAACATCTGCTATCTGCAACAGTCATTCTCCACCCCAGTTTCCAAACTCTGCTTTCTGTAAGAGTCCTTCTGTACTGCATTTTCGAAACTCTGCTCTCTGTAAGGATACTTCTGCACCCGAATCTTCAAACTCTGCTTTCTGTATCAGCCCTTCTGCAATCCAGTCTCCAATCTCTGGTCTGTGTAATTGTCCTTCTGCACCTTAGTCTCTAATGTCTGCTCTCTGCTACAGTTTTTCTGGACCTCAGTCTCCATCATCTACTTACTGCAACAGTCCTTCTGTACCCCAGTCTCCAACCTCTGCTCTTTGTAAGAGTCCTTCTGTACTAAAGACTCAAAACTATGCTCTCTCTAATGGTCCTCCTGTACCCCTGTATTCAACCTCTGCTTCTTGAATCATTTCTTCTGCACTTCTGTCTCAATCCTCTGCTCTCTATAACAGTCCTTCTGCATCTCATTCTCCAACCTCTGCTCTCTGCAACAGTTCCTTCTGCACCCAAATCTCCAACTTCTGCTCTATGCACAAGTCCTGCTGCACCCCAGTATCCAACCTCTGCTCTCTGTAACAATCCTTCTACACACCAATCTCCAAATTCTGCTCTCTGCAGCAGTCCTTCTTAACCCCAGTCTCCAAACCCTGCTCGCTGTAATATGCTTCTGTACCCCAGTCTTCAAACTCTACTCTCTGTAACAGTTCTTCTGCACCGCAGTCTCCAAACTCTGCTCTCTGTTACACTCCATCTGCACCTCAGTCTCCAAACACTGCTCCCTGCAATGGTCCTTCTGCAACCCTGTCTTAAACCTCTGTTCTTGCAACAGTCCTTCTGCTCCCCAGTCTCCAATCTCTGCTCTCTATAAAAGTCCTTTTGTACCCCAGTCTCCAATCTCTGCTCTCTCTAACGGTTCTTCTGCACCCCAGTCTGCAACCTCTGCTTTCTGTATCAGTCCTGCACCTCAGTCTCCAAACTCTGCTCTCTTTAAGAGTCCTTCTGAACCTCAGTCTCTATCGTTGCTCTCTGCAACAGTCTTTTTGCAACCCAGTCTCCAACCACTACTCTCTGCAATAATCCTTCTGCACCCCAGTCTCCAACCTCTGCTCTCTGTAAGATCCTTCTGCACCCCAGTATTCAACCTCTGCTATCTTCAACGTTCTTTCGGCACCTCAGTCACCAACCTCTGCTCTCTGTAATGGTCCTTCTGCAACCCAGTCTCAAAACTCTGCATTTTGTATCAGTCCTTCTGTACCTCAGTCTCCAACCTCTGCTCTCTTTAACAGTCCTTCTGCACCTCAGTCTTCAACCTCTGCTCTCTACAATTGTCTTTTTGCAAGTCATTCTTCAAACTCAACTCTCCGTAACAGTTATTCTGCATCTCAGTCTCCAAACTCTACTCTCTGTAAGATCCTTTTGAAAACCAATCTTCAAACTCTGCTCTCTGTAACAGTCCTCCTGCACCCCCGTCTCCACCCTCTACTCTCTGCAACATTCCTTCTGCACCCAAGTCTCTTACCTGTGCTCTCTGTAAAAGTCCTTCTGCACCCCAGTCTCAAACCTCTGCTCTCTATAATGATGCTTCTGAAAACCAGTCTCTAACCTCTTCTCTCTGCAATGATCTTTCTGCACCTCTCTGCAACCATCCTTTTGCACCCCAGTCTCAAACATCTGCACTCTGTAACAGTCCTTCTACACCTCAGTCTCCAAATTCTGCTCTCTGCAACAGTCTTTTTGAACCCCAATCTCCAACATCTGCTCTCTTCAACATTCCTTCTATACCCCAGTCTCCAAACTCTGCTCTCTTAAACAGTCCTTCTGCAATCCACTCTCCAACATCTGCTCTCTGTAACAGTCCTTCTGCACCTCAGTCTCCAAACTCTGCTCTCTGTGAGAACCTTCTGCACCCCACTCTCCAACATCTGCTCTCTGTAACAGACCTTCTGCTCCTCAGTACCAAACTCTGCTCTCTGTAACAGGCTTTCTTCACACCAGTCTCCGAACTCTGCTCTCTGTAAGAGTCCTTCTGCACCCCAGTCATCAACCTCTACTCTCTGCAACAATACTTCTGCACATCAGTCTTTAACCTCTGCTCTAAGCAACGGTCCTCATGCACCCCAGTTTCCAAACTCTGCTCTTTGCAACAGTCCTTCTGTACCCCAGTCCCCAACCTCAGCTCTCTGAAAGATCCTTTTGCACCCAAGTCTCCAAACTCTACTCTCTGAATCAGTCCTTCTGCACCCCATTCTTTAACCTATGCTCTCTATAACAATTCTTCTGCACATTAGTCTTTATCCCCTGCTCTCGGAAATGGTCCTTATGCACCCCCAGTCTCCAACTTCTTTTCTCTGCAACAGTCCTTCTGCACCACAGTCTGCATCATCTGCTCTCTGTAATAGTCCTTCTGTACTGCAGTCTCTAATCTCTGCTCTCTGTAACGTTCCTTCTGGACCCCAGTATCTCACCTCTGCTTTCGGTATAAGTCCTTCTGCACCCCAGTCTCCAAACTCTGCTCTCTGTAACATTCCTTCTGCACCTCAGTCTCCAATCTCTGCTCTCTGTATGAGTCATTCTGTACTCCTGTTTCCAAACTCTGCTCTCTGAAACAGTCCTTCTGCACCTCAGTCTCCATCTTCTGCTCTCTTTAACAGTCTTTCTGCACCTCAGGCTGAAACCTCTATTCTCTGCATGATCCTTCTGCATTCCAGTCTCCAACCACTGCTCTCTGTAACAGTCGTCCTGCACCTCAGTCACCAACGTCTGCTCTCTGTAAGATCCTTCTGCAAGTCAGCCTCAAAACTCTGCACTCTATAACAGTCCTTCTGCAACCCAGCCTCAAAAGTCTTCTCTCTATAACAGTCCTTCTGCATCCCAGTCTCAAACCTCTTCTCTCTGTAGCATGCATTCTGCACCCCAGTCTCCAAACTCTGCTCTCTGAAACAGTCCTTCTGCACGCCAGTATCCAACCTCTGCATTCTTTAACGGTCCTTCTGCACCCAAGGCTCCCACCCCAGCTTTCTGTATCATAATTCTTCAACCCAATCTCCAACGTCTTCTCTGTGTAAAAGTCCTTCTGCATCTCAGTCTCCAAACTATGCTCTCTACAACAGTCCTTCTACACCCCAGTCTCCAACCTCTGCTTTCTGCAACATTCCTTCTGCACCCCACTCTTTAATCTGTTCTCTCAGTAACAGTCCTTCTGCACCCCAGTCTCCCACCTCTGCTCTCTGTAACGATCCTTCTGCAGCCCAGTCTCCACCTCTGCTTTCTGCAATGATTATTCTGCAACTCCGTCTCCAACTTCTGCTGTCTTCAACGATCCTTCTGCACCTCACTCTTCAAACTCTGCTCTCTGTAACAGTTTTTGTGCACATCAGTCTCCAACCTCTGCTCTCTGCAACCGTCCTTATGCACCCTAGTCTCCAAACTCTGCTCTCTGCAACGATCCTTCTGCACCCCAGTCTCCAACATCTCCTCTCATTAACACTCCTTCTGCACCCCAGTCTCCAACTTTTGTTCTTTGTAAGGTCCTTCTGCACTCCAGTTTCCAAACTCTGCTCTCTGTAAAGTTCCTTCTCCAACCAAATCTCCAACCTCTGCTTTCTTCAACGGTCCAGCTGCAACCCAGTCTCCAACCTCTGTTCTCTGAAACAGTCATTCTGCTCTCCAATTTCCAATATCTGCTCTCTGTAACAGTCTTTCTGTACCGCAGTCTCCAACTTCTGCACTCTGTAATGGTTCTTTTGCACCCTAGTCTCCAACCTCATCTTTCTGTGTCAGTCTTTATACACCACAGTCTCCAAACTCTGCGCTCTGTAACAGTTCTTCTGCACCTCAGTCTCCAAACTCTGTTTTCTGTAAGATCCTTATGCAACAAAGTCTCCAAACTCTGCTCTCCTTAACAGTCCTTCTGCACTCCAGTCTCCAACCTCTGCTCTCTGCAACGATCCTTCTTCACCCCAGTCTCTAACCTCTGCTCTTTGCAACAGTCATTCTGAATGCCAGTGTCCAACATCTGCTCTCTGCAACAGTCCTTCTGCACCTCAGTCTGAAAACTCTGCTATCTGCAACGATCCTTGTGCACCCCAGTCTCCAAACTCTGCTTTCTGTAACAGTCCTTCTGCACCTCAGTCTCCAACTTCTTCTCTCTGAAACAGTTCTTCTGCACCCCAGTCTTTAACATCTACACTCTGAAACAGTTTTTCTACACCCCTGTCGAAATGCAGAAGAATGAGACCTGAACTATCGCTCACCCTGCAAAAAATAAACTCAAAATGCATTAAAGACCCAGGCACTAGACCAGAAATTATGCAGTTTCTAGGAAAAAACAAAGTCAATACTCCAACCTACAGGCAGATGCAATGACTTTCTCAATAGGATGCCAAAGCTCAGGAGATAATACCAAAAGTTAGCTAATAGGATGGCATCAAATTAAGAAGGTTCTGCACAGCATAGGAGAAAATTAGAATATGAAGAGAGAACCTACAAAAAGGGAGAAAATTTTTATGAGGTGCTCTTCTAAAAGAGGATGAATATTCAGAATATTAATAAAGAACTCAAAAAACTTAACATCAAACCCACAATTATTAAATAACCCAATTATCAAATAACCCAATTGCCAAATGGGAAACTAAATGAACTAAACAGACACGTCTTAGAAGAAAATATGTGAGTGGCCAACAAATATATGAAAATACTTGCAAGTCAAGACTACCCTGAGATTTCATCTCACTTCATTGACAAAGGCAACCACCAAGAATACAAACAGAAACCAGTGTGATAAGGAGAGAATTGGAGAGAAAGGAGCACTCTAACCCTGTTGGTGGGCATGTAAATCAGAACAACCACCACGGAAATCGGGATGGAGGCTCCTCAGGAGTAGCCATGGACCACCCTGCGACCCAGCTCTACCTCTGCTTGGTATTTATCACAGCGGATTGAAGTCATAATACTATGATGACACATACATGCCCATGAACCAGCCGACGTGACATCAGTGGACGAATGGATAAAGAACATCTGGTATATGCACACTGGAATTTCATTCAGCCATAAAGAAGAATGAAATTATTTCATGCTGAAAGATGGATGGATCTTCAGAACATTAAGGGAAATAAGCAACTCAGAAAGTTAAGGGCCCTATGTTTTTCCTCGGTTAAAGCTAGAGGGGGAAAAGGAAGGAAAGTTGGGAAGGGAGTCTCATCATGAAAGTTGAAGGAAGATCAGTAGAGTCAAGGCACCAGGGGAGGAGATGAGGAAAAGGGAAATATTGGAATGATATTGGCCAAAGTTCACGGTTATTTTGTGTGCATGTTCAAATATGTGTCAGCAAATCCCACCATTATGGACCACTACAATGCACCAATGAAGTGTGAAAAGAAGAGTTTCACATTACATGAGACAGGCACTATTCTAGGAGGGTGCCCATTTTTTCCCATCTATAAATACCACGATCATTTACCACTGTCAAAAATCTCTACAGATTCGAATGTTCTGATCACTGCTCCACCACATGGCCTCTTCTACTTCAGGGTCCCCTTATTCTCACTGAAATCAGGGAGCCCATTTTAACGATGCCATCTGTTAATGTGTTGCCAGGCTGCCTAGGACAGCGGCTGTGGGTTTCACAAGGATCTGGTGCTGCCTTCTGAACGCATGGCCACTAGGCCTTGGCGAAGGCTGGTGCTCCATGCCCTCCTCCAGATCCAGCTGTGAGGCCAGGGAAGGGGTCACATAACACGCCCTCCAACTCCTTATTTATTTCTGATCACCATCCTCTCCATTATTCCAGGATCATATTGGTCATTGAAGTTAAGCAAACACTGAGTCCAGATTTCAGTGCATCAACCAAAGAGAGTCTAATAGCCACTCCCCGTGGCTCAGGAAAATCCTTGGCCCTAACATCTCTGGTGATTACGTCTCTGTGACTGCATTCAAGATGGTCCAGCAATATGTCCTGACTTCTATGGTCTAGAAGACTCAAACAAATTCTCTTATATATTCTTAAGGCTCCTATTAACAAAATACAGTAAAATATTTACCTTTTATTTTGGTATGACCCTTATACTCTCGTGGGCTATATTTTATACTCTTACCTGAGGCATTCTAGGATCAGACCCCAATTAAGAGTCTGGTGACAATGTGGGATGATGGATGAGCATCTTAAAGGCAATTGGGCTGGGGATGTGGCTCAAGCAGTAGTGCGCTTGCCTGGGACGCGTACGGCCCGGGTTCGATCCTCAGCACTACATACCAACAAAGATGTTGTGTCCGCCGAGAACTAGAAAATGAATATTAAAAATTCTCTCTCTCTCTCTCTCTCTCTCTCTCTCTCTCTCTCTCTCTCTCTCTCTCTCCACTCTCCTCTCCTCTCCTCTCTCACTCTTTCTTAAAAAAAAAGGACAACTGCCCAGGTAGAGTCATCATAGGGTCTTCAATTTAGGGAAAGCTAGTCTCTTTGGGGGAGAAGTGGTTTCTTCTGACAGCAAAGAGGGTTAATGGAGATTTCAGGGTTTAAGGCTCTGAGATTTGTCTAATTTCACTGGTATTTTGCCATTCTAATTAACAGGGTCTCAATCATTCCTCCATTAATGTCCTAATTGACATAAGAGAGACCTGGAGAAATTGTGGATTTATAATTTTCTCTGTACTTCTGCAATTTGGGGAATTGGATGTTTTATTCTGATATTAACCTTTATCAGTTTCCAGAGAGAAAATATTTCTAATGATCTGAACCTGACTTAAAGGAGGAATATAATTCTTGAACCTATCATTTTCTTTCTGTAAGTCTCCCACTCCAGTCAGTAACAGCAGTCTGTAGTCATGTTGTAATGTTTATTCCCACCCTGAAGCTCGATGGTGTTTTTCCAAAGCTCAGTTTTCCATAGACATTTGATTTCAGGCCACGATAACTTAAAGTCTCTATTGGGTCATTGCACACCAGGAATTATCAGGTCTCCTTTCCCATGGGCTGTGACATCATCAACATATTCAATTCCCTGAGGTCAGACATCCAACCTACCTCCTCAGATCTGTTATCTAGAACCATCTTTGATGTAAACCACTATTGTGGTCAGTGCCAACGTGGTCAGGTGGAGATGAAGAATGACTCTTGATGACTTAGGGTAGAGGAAGTTGACACAGAAAAAAGTTATACAATGGTTGGGAGATCTGGAAGAAAAAAAGAAAATAGGGCAGGTGACACCACCCCATATATGAAACCCTAGCTTCCCTGGAAAGAGACACTCATTCCACACTACTGTGACCCACATTAAGGAATAGCTGTCTAGGAGCCTAAACTCTGCTCTCTGTAACAGTCCTTCTGCACCTCATATCCAAACTCTGCTATCTGCAACAGTCCTTATGCTCCCCTGTCTCCAACCTCTTCTGTCTGCAAAATTCCTTCTGTACCCCAGTCTACAACGTGTGCTGTGTGTAACAGTCCTTCTGCAGCCATGTCTCCACCTCTGGTCTTTGCAATGATCCTTCTGTACCTCAGGCTTAAAACTCTGCTCTCTGCAACAGTCCTTCTGCACCCCAGACTCCAAACTCTGTTCTGTGTAACAGTCCTTCTCCACCTCAGTCTTCAACCTCTGCTCTCTGCATGAGTCCTTCTGCAACCCATTCTCCAACTTCTGCTCTCTGAAACACTCCTTCTGAACAACAGTATCTAACATCTGTTCTCTGAAAAAGTCCTTTTGTACCCTAGTCTCAAACCTCTGCTCTCTGCAACAGTCCTTCTGTACTGCAGTCTCCAACTTCTGCTCTCTGCAACGAACCTTGTGCACCCCAGTCTCCAACATCTGCTCTCTTCAAAAGTCTTTCTGCACCTCTGTCTGAAAATTTTGCTTTCTGCAACAATCTTTCTGCACCCCAGACTTCAACATCTGCTTTCTCTAACAGTCCTTATGCACCTCAGTCTCCAAACTCTGCTCTATGTAAGATCCTTGTGCAACACAGTCTCCAAAATTTGCTCCCTGTAACAGTCCTTCTGCACCTCAGTCTCCAAACTATGCTCTCTGTAACAGTCGATCTACACCTCAGTCTGAAACCTCTTCTCTCTACACGATTCATCTGAACCCCAGTCTCCAACCACTGCTCTCTCTAACAGTCCTCCTGCACCTCAGTCTCCAAACTATGCTCTCTGTAAGATACTTCTGCCACCCAGTCTCCTAACTTTGCTTTCTATAACAGTCCTTCTGCACCCCAGTCTTCAACCTCTGCTCTAGTTAACAGGCCTTCTGCACCCCAGTCTTCAAACCCTGCTCTCTGTAACAGGCCTTCTGAATCCCAGTCTCCAAACTCTTCTCTCTGCAACAATCATTCTACACCTCAGTTTCCAACATCTGCTCTCTGTAAGATCCTTCTGCAACCCAGTCTCCCAACTCCGCCCTCTCTAACAGTCATTCTGCACCCCTTCTTCCAACTATCCTCTCCGTAACAGGCCTTCTGCACCCCAGTCTCCAAGGTCTGTTCTCTATAACAAGACTTCTGCACCCCAGTCTCTAACCACTGCTCTCTGCAACAGTCCTTCTGCGCCCCAGTCTCTAACATGTTGTCTCTGCAACAGTGCTTCTGCACCTCAGTCTTAAAATGCTGTTCTCTGCTATGATCCTTTTGCACCTCAGTCTTCAACCTCTACTCTCTGTAACAGTCCTTCTGCACCTGGGTCCCCAACATCTGCTATCTGTTAGATCCTTCTTCAACCCAGTCTCCAAACTCTGTGATTTGTAACAGTCTTTCTGGAGCCCTTCTCCACACTCTGCTCTCCGTAACAGGCCTTCTGCACCCCAGTCTCTAAACTCTGCTCCCTGTAACAGTCTTTTTGCACATCAGTCTCCAACCTCTCCTCTCTACAACGATCCTTCTGCACTCAGTCTCCAACGTCTCCTCTCCTCAACAGTCTTTCTGCATCTCAGTCTCCAAATTCTGGTCTTGGCAAAAGTTTTTCTTCATCCAAGTCTCAAGCCTCTGCTCTCTGCAACAGTCCTTCTACACCCCAGTCTTCAAACTCTTCTCTGTGTAACAGTCCTCTGCACCCTAGTCTCCAACCTCTGCTCTCTGTAACAATCCTTCTGCACCCCAGTCTCCAACCTCTGCTCTCTGTAACAGTCCTTCTGCACCGTATAGTGAAACCTCTGCTGTCTGTTACAGTCTTTCTATCCCGCAGTCTCAAACCTCTGCTCTCTGTAACGGTCCCTCTGTACCCCAATTTCCAACCTCTGTTTCTGTAACAGTCCTTCTGCACCTCAGTCACCAAACTCTGCTCTCTGTAACAGTCCTGCTGCAACTCAGTCTCCAACCTCTTCTCTTTGTTACAGTTATTCTGCACCTAAGTCTGAAACCTCTGCTCTCCGCATGATCCTTCTGCACCCCAGTCTCTAATCACTGCACTCTCTGTAACATTCTCTGTAACATTCGGCCTGCACCACAGTCACCAACCACTGCTCTCTGTAAGATCCCTCTTCAACCCAGCCTCAAAACTCTGCTCTCTATGACAGTCCTTCTGCAATCCAGTCTCCAACCTCTGCTCTCTGTTGCAGGCCTTATTCACCCCAGTCTCCAAACTTTGCTCTCTGAAACAGTCCTTCTCCTCGCCAGTCTGCAACCTCTGCTCTCTGTATCGGTCCTTCTGCACCCCAGTCTCACACCTCTACTTTCTGTATCATAATTCTTCACACCAGTTTCCAACGATTGCTCTGTATAACAATTCTTCTGAATCTCAGTCTCCAACCTCTGCTCTCAGAAACAGTCCTTCTGCACCCCAGTCTCCAAACTCTTCTTTCTGCAACATTCCTCTGCACCCCAGTCTCCAACCTGTGCTCTCTGTAACAGTCCTTCTGCACTGCAGTCTCCCACCTTTTCTCTCTGTAACGATCCTTCTGCAGCCCAGTCCAGAGCCCTTTGCTCTCTTCAACGATTTTTCTGCAACTCAGTATCCAACTTCTGCTCTCTTCAACAATCCTTCTGCACCCCAGACTCCACCTCTGCTCTCTGTAACTGTTTTTCTGCACCTCAGTCTCCAACCTGTGCTCTCTGCAACCGTCCTTCTGCACCCCTGTCTTCAACCTCTGCTTTCTGCAACGATCCTTATGCACCCGAGTCTCCAACATCTGCTCTCTGCAACAGTCCTTCTGCACCCCAGTCTCCAACGTCTCCTCTTTTTAACACACCTTTTGCCCCACAGTCTCCAACCTCTCTTCTCTGTAAGTTCCTTCTGAATCGCAGTTTTCAAACTCTGCTCTCTGTAACATTCTTCTCCAACCCAGACTACAACCTCTGCTTTCCTCAACGGTCCTGCTGCAACCCAGTCTACAACATCTGTTCTCTGAAACAGTCCTTCTACTTTCCAGTCTTAAACCTCTTCTCTCTGTAATAGTCCTTCTGTACCACAGTCTCCAACCTCTTCTCTCTCTAAAGGTCCTTCTGCACCCAGTCTCAAACCTCTGCTTTCTGTATAAGTCCTTCTGAACCACGGATTCCAACCTCTGCTTTCTGTAACAGTCCGTCTGCACCTTTGTCTCCAACGTCTGAACTCTGCAACCTTACTTCTGCACCCCATTCTCTAACCTCTGCTCTCTGTAACAGTCCTTCTGCACCCCATTCTCTAACCTCTGCAGTCTGCAACAGTTCTTCTGTACTACAGTCTCCAACCTCTCCTCTCTGTAACGGTTCTTCTTCTCCCCTGTATCAACTTCTGCTTTCTGTGTCAGTAATTCTGAACCCCACTCTCCAACCTTTGCTCTCTGTAACATTCTTTCTACACCTCAGTCTCTAAGCTCTGCTCTCTGTGACAGTTCTTCTGCACCCGAGTCTCCTAACTCTTCTCTCAGCAACAGTTCTTCTGAACCCCAGTCTCAAACATCTGCACTCTGAAACAGTTCTTCCTCTATAAACCATTCTCCAACATCTGCTCTCTGTAACAGTTTTCCTGTATGGCAGTCTCCGAACTCTGCTCTCTGCACCCCAGTCTCCAAACTCTGCTTTCTGTATCAGTCCTTCTGAACCCCAGTCTCCAAACTCTGCTCTCTGTAACAGTTAATCTGCACCTCAGTCTCCAAATTCTGCTCCCTTCAACAGTCCTCTGCACCCAAGACTCCAAAACCTGCACCCTGCAACAGTCCTTCTTCACCTCATTCTCCCACCTCTGCAATTTGCCAGTCTTTCTGCACCACAGTCTCCAACTTCATCTCTCTGTAACAATCCTTCTGCACCTCTGTCTCCACCTCTGCTCTCTGCAATGGTCCTTATGCACCTCAGTCTCAAACCTTCACTCTCTGTAACAGTCCTTCTGAACCTCAGTCTCCAACCTCTGCTCTCTGTAAGAACCTTCTGCAACCCAGTCTCCAAACTATGCCCTCTGTAACAGTCGTTCTGCATCATTTCACCAAACTTTGCTCTGTATAACAGGCCTTCTGCACTGCATTCTCCAACCTCTGTTCTCTGTAACAGTCCTTCTGCACCCCAGTTTCAAACCTCTGCTCTCTGCAAAGATCTTTCTTCAACCCAGTCTCCAACCTCTGTAATCTCCAACAGTCCTTCTGCACCTCAGTCTGAAAACTCGGTTCTCGGCAACGATCCTTCTACACCCCAGTCTCCAAACTTTACTCTCTGTAACAGTCTTGTTCCACCTCAGTCTCCAAACTCTTCTCTCAGTAAGATCCTTCTGCAACCCTGTTTCCAAACTCTGCTCTCTGTAACAGTCCTTGTGCACCCCAGTCTCCAACCTCTTCTCTCTGCCAGTCTTTCTAAACCCCAGTTTCTAACCACTGCTCTCTGCAACAGTTCTTCTGCACCCCAGTATCCAACTTCTGTTCTCTGTAACAATCTTTCTGCAACTCAGTTCCCAAACTCTGACCTCTTTAATGGTCCTATTGCACCCCAGTCTTTAGCCTCTGCTCTCTGCAACGATCGTTCTGCACCCCAGTCTCCAACATCTGCTCTCTGCAACAGTCCTTGTGTACATCAGTCTGAAAACTCTGAACTCTGCAAGGATCCTTGTGCACTACAGTCTGTAAACTCTGCTTTCTGTAACAGTCCTTCTGCACCTCAGTCTCCAACCTCTGCTCTCTGTAAGATCCTGCTGCAACCCAGTCTCCAAACTCTGCCCTCTGTAACAGTCGTTCTACATCCTTTCACCAAACTCTGCTCTCTATAACAGGCCTTCTGTACAACAGTCTCCAACCTCTGTTCTCTGTAACAGTCCTTCTGCTCCACAGTCTCAAACCTGTGCTCTCTGCAAAGATTCTTCTGCAACCCAGTCTCCAACCTCTGTAATCTCCAAAAGTCTTTCTGCACCTCAGTCTGAAAACTCGGTTCTCTGCTACAATCCTTCTGCACCCAAGTCTCCAAACTCTTCTCTCTATAACAGTCTTGTTCCACCTCAGTCTCCAACCTCTGCTTTGAGTAAGATTCTTCTGCGACCCTGTCTCCAAACTCTGCTCTCTGTAACAGTCCTTCTGCAAACCAGTCTCAAACCTCTGCTCTCTGCCACAGTCTTTCTAAACCCCAGTTTCCAACCTCTGCTCTCTGCAACATTCTTCTGCACCCCAGTATCCAACTTCTGTTTTCTGTAACAATCTTTCTGCACCTCAGTTCCCAAACTCTGACCTCTTCAATGGTCCTACTGCACCCCTGTCTCTAGCCTCTACTCTTTGCAACAATCTTTCTGCACCCCAGTCCCCAACATCTGCTCTCTGAAACAGTCCTTGTGTTCATCAGTCTGAAAACTCTGATCTTTGCAGAGATCCTTGTGCACCACAGTCTCTAAACACTGCTTTCTGTAACAGTCCTTCTGCAACTCAGTCTTCAACCTCTGCTCTCTTTAACAGTCCTTCTGAACCCCAGTCTCCAACCTCTGCTCTCTGTAAGATCCTTCTACACCACAGTTTCCAAACTCTGCTCTCTGCAACATTCCTTCTCCACCCCAGTCTCCAACATCTGCTATCTGCAACGGTCCTTCTGCACGACAGTCTCCAACCTCTGGTCTCGGCAACAGTCCTTCTGCACCCCAGTATCCAAACTCTGCTCTGGGTAAATTTCTTCTGCACCTCAGTCTCCAACCTCTTCTTTATGTAAGATCTTTCTGAAAGAAAGACTCCAAACTCTGCTCCCTGCAAAAAAACATTCTGCACCCAAGTCTCCAACCATTGCTCTCAGTAACATTTTTTCTGCACCTCAGTCTTCAAACTCTGCTCTATGTAAGATCCTTCTGCCACCCAGTCTCCAAACTCTGCTCTCTGTAACATTCCTTCTGCACCCAAGTCTCTAACCTCTGCTCTCTGTAACTGTTTTTCTCTACCGCAGTCTCCAACCTCTGGTCTCTGTAATGGTCCTTCTTCACCCCAATTTCCAACCTCTGCTTTCTGTAACAGTCCTTCTGCACCTCAGTCTCCAAACTCTGCTCTCTGTAACAGTGCTTCTACACCTCAGCCTCCAACCTCTGTTCTCTGTAATAGTACTACTGAACCTCAGTCTGACACCTCTGCTCCCTTCACGAAACTTCTGCAACCCAGTCACCAAACACTGCTCTCTTTAACAGTCCACCTGCACCTCAGTCTCCAACCTCTGCTCTCTGTAAGAACCTTCAGCAACCCAGTCCCCAAACTCTGCTCTCTATAACTGTCCTTCTGCACCCCAGTCTCCCACCTCTTCTCTCTGTAACAGGCCTTCTGCAGGCCAGTCTCCAAACTCTTCTCTCTGTAGCAGGCCTTCTGCACCCCAGTCTCCAAAATCTTCTTCCTGCAACGATTCTTCTGCACCCCAGTCTCCAACCTGGCTCTCTGCAACGATTCTTCTCCACCCCAGTCTCCAAAATCTTGTCTCTGCAACAGTCATTTTGAACCCCAGTCTCCAAACTCTTCTCTCTGTGAGATCCATCTTAACCCAAGTCTCCAAACTCTACTCTCTGTAACAGTCCTTCTGCACCCCAGTCTCCAAACTCTGCTCTCTCTAACAGTCCTTCTGCACCTCAGTCTGCAACCTCTGCTCTGTTTAACAGTCCTTCTGCACCCTAGTTTCTACAATCTGCTCTCTTGAACGATTCTTCTGGAACTCAGTCTCCAATGTCTGCCCTTTGCAACAGTCCTTCTGCACCACAGTCTCCAAACTCTGCTCTCTGTAAGATCTTTCTGCACTCCAGTTTAAAAACTCTGCTCTCTGTAACATTCCTTCTCCACCCCAGTCTCCAACCTCTGTCCTCTGCAACAGTTTTTCTGCTCCCCAGAATCCAAGATCTGCTCTCTGTAACAGTCCTTCTGTACCGCAGTCTCCAACCTCTGCTCTTTGTAACTATCCTTCTACACCCCAGTCTCCATCTCTGCTATCTGTATCAGTCATTCTGAACCCCAGTCTCCAACCTCTGTTCTCTGTATCTATCCTTCTGCACCTCAGTCTCCAACCTGTGCTCTATGTAAGAGTCCTTCTGCACCCCAGTCTCCAACCTCTGCTCTCAGTAACAGACCTATACCGCAGTCTCCAACCTCTGCTATCTGTAATGGTTCTTCTGCAGCCCAATTTCGAAACTCTGCTTTCTGTAACAGTCCTTCTGCATCTGAGTCTCAAACCTCTGCTCTCTGTAACAGTCCACCTGCACCTCAGTCTGCAACCTCTTCTCTCGGTAAGATTCTTCAAAAACCCAGCCACCAAACATTGCTCTGTATAACAGTCCTTCTGCACCTGAGTCTCCAAACTCTCCTTTGTGTAACAGTCCTTCTACACCTCAGTCTTCAACCTCTGCTCTCTGTAACAGTCCACTTGCACTGCAGTCTCAAACCTCTGCTCTCTGTACGATCCTTCTGCACCCCAGTCTCCAAACACTGCTCTCTCTAACAGTCCACCTGCACCTCAGTCTTCAACCTCTCCTCTCTGTAACAGGCCTTTTGCAAGCCAGTCACAAAACTCTTCTCTCTGTAGCAGGCCTTCTGCATGCCAGTCTCCAAAATCTGCTCTCTGCAAGGATTTTTCTGCACCTCAGTTTCCAACATCAGCTCTCTGCAATGATCCAACTGCATCCCACTCTCCAACCTCTGATCTCTGCAACAGTCCTTCTGCACCTCCGTCTCAAAATTCTGCTCTCTGTAAGATGCTTCTGCACCCCTGTATCCAACCTTTGCTCTCTGTAACAGTCCTTCTGCACCTCAATCTCTTACCTCTGCTCTCTCTAACAGTCCTTCTACACCTCAGTCTCCCAACTTTGCTCTCTGAAAGATCCTTTTGAAACCAAGTCTTTAAACTCTGCACTCTGTAACAGTCCTTCTGCACAAAAGTCTCCAACATCTTCTCTCTGCAATGATTCTTCTCCACCCCATTCTCCAACATCTGCTCTCTGTAAAAGTCCTTCTGCACCCCAATTTCACAACTCTGCTTCCTGTAACAGTCCTTCTGCACCTGAGTCTCCAAACTCTAATCACTGTAACAGTCCTTCTACACCCCAGTCTCCAAACTCTGCTTTCTGTATCAGTCTTTCTGAACCCCAGTCTCCAACCTCTATTCTCTGTATCTATCCTTCTGCACCTCAGTCTCCAAACTCTGCTCTCTGCAACAGTCCTTCTATACTGCAGTCTTCAAACTCTGCTCTCTTTAAACGTCCTTCTGCACCCCAATCTCCAAACTCTGCTCTCTTCAACAGTCCTTCTGCACCCCAGTCTCCAACCTCTTCTTTCTGCAACATTCTGCACCCGAGTCTGCAAACTCTGCTCTCTGTAACAATACTTCAGCCCCTCAGTCTCCAACCTGTGCTCTATGTAACAAGACTTCTGCACGTCAGTCTCCATCCTCTGCTCTCAGCAACAGTCCTTCTGAAATCCAGTCTCCAATCTCTGCTCGCTGCAACAGTCCTTCTGCAGCTTAGTCTCCAACCTCTGCTCTCTGCAACAGTCTTTCTACACCCCAGTCTCCAACCTCTGCTCTCTTCAACAGTCCTTCTGCACCAAAGTATCCAAACTCTGCTCTCTGTAAGATCCTTGTGTACTACAGTATCCAAACTCTGCTCTCTGTAACTTTCTTTCTCCACCCCATTCTTTAACCTCTGCTTTTTACAAATGTCCTGAAACACCCCAGTCTCCAACCTCTGTCCTCTGCAACAGTGCTTCTGCTCCCCAGTCTCCAACATCTGATCTCTGGAACGGTCCTTCTGCACCCCAGTCTCCAAACTCTGCTTTCTGTATCAGTCCTTCTGAACCCCAGTCTCAAACCTCTGCTCTCTGAATCTATCTTTCTGCACCTCAGTCTCCAACTTCTGCTCTCTGTTACAGTTTTTCTATACTGCAGTCTCCAAACTCTGGTCTTTCTTACGGTTTTTTTGCAACCAAATTTCCAACCACTTCTTTCTGTAACAGTCCTTTTGCACCTCAGTCTCCAAACTCTGCTCTCTGTAATAGTCCTTCTACACCTCAGTCTCCAAAATCTGCTCTCTGTAACAGTCCATCTGCACCTCAGTCTGACACCTCTTCCTCTCCACGAAACTTTGGCACCCCAGTCTGCAACCACTGCTCTCTGTAACAGTGCACCTGCACCTCAGTCTCCAACTTTTGCTCTCTGTAAGATCCTTCAGGAACTCTGTCTCCAAACTCTGCTCTCTATAACAGTCCTTCTGCACCCCAGTCTCCCACCTCTCCTCTCTTTAACAGGACTTCTGCACGAGAGTCTCGAAAGTCTGCTCTCTGTAGCAGGCCTTCTGCACCCCAGTCTCCAACCTCTGCTCTCTGCAATGATCCTTCTGCAACCCAGTCTCCAAACTCTGCTCTCTGCAATGATCCTATTGCACCCCAGTCTCCATCCTCTGATCTCTGCAACAGTCCTTCTGCAACTCAGTCTTCAACTTCTGCTCTCTGTAAGATCCTTCTGCACCCCTGTCTCCAAGCTCGGCTTATTTAAATGATCTTTCTGCACCCCAGTGTCCAACCTCTGCTCTATGTAACAGAATTTTGCACCTCAGTCTCCAACCTCTGCTCTCTGCAACAGTCCTTCTGCACCCCAGTCTCCAACTTCTGCTCTCTCTAAGAGTCCTTCTGCACCTCAGTCTCCAACCGCTGCTCTCTGCAACATTCCTTCTGAAGCCCAGTCTCCATCCTCTGCTCTCTGCAACAGTCCTTCTTCACCCCAGTCTCCCACCTCTGCTCCCTGCAACAGTCCTTCTGCACCCCAGTCTCCAAAATCTGCTGTCTGTAGGATCATTTTAAAACCCAGTCACAAACCTCTGCTCTCTGTATCTATCCTTATGCACCTCAGTCTCAAAAGTCTTCTCTCTGTAACAGTCCACCAGCACCTCAGTCTCCAACCTCTGCTCTCTGTTTAATCATTCTGGAACTCAGTATCCAAACTCTGGTCTCTATATCAGTCCTTCTGCACCTCAGTCTCCAACGTCTCCTCTCTGTAACAGGCCTTCTGCAAGCCAGTCTCCAAACTCTGCTCTCTGTAACAGGCCTTCTTCACCCAAGTCTCAAACATCTACTCTCTGCAAAAGTCCTTCTGCCCCTCAGTCTTAAAACTCTGCTCTCTGCAAAGACCCTTCTGCACCCCAGTATCCTACTTCTGCTCTATGTAATAGTCTTTTGCACCTCATTATCATAACTCTGCTCTCTGTAAGACCTTCTACAACCCAGTCTTTAAACTCTGCACTCTGTAACAGTCCTTATGCACAACAGTCTCCAAACTCTGCTCTTGGTAACAGAACTTCTGCAAGCCAGTCTCCAATCTCTGGTCTCTGAAACATGCCTTCTGCACCCCATTCTCCAACCTCTTCTCTCTGCAATGATTCATCTCCCCCAGTCACCAACCTCTGCTCTCTGCAACAAGCCTTTTGCACCCCAGTCTCCAAACTCTGCTCTCTGTAAGATCCATCTGAACTCCAGTCTCCAACCTCTACTCTTTGTAAAAGTCCTTCTGCACCTCAGTCTCCAACGTATGCTCTCTGCAACATTCCTTCTGCAGCACAGTCTCCAACATCTGCTCTCTGCAACAGTACTTTTGCAGCCCAGTCTCCAACCTCTGCTCTCTGCAACAGTCCTTCTGCACCTCAGTCTCCTACCTCTGGTCTCTTTAACAGTTCTTCTGCACTCCAGTCTCCAACCTCTGCTCTCTGCAACAGTCCTTTGGCACCCCAGTCTCCAACCTCTGCTCTCTGCAACCGTATTTCTGAACCCCAGTCCTCAAACTCTGCTCTCTGCAACAATCCTTTTGGACCCCAGTTTCCAACCTCTACTCTCTGAAAGAGTCCTTCTGCACCACAGTCTCCAGCCTCTGCTCTCTGTAAGATCCATCTGCACTCCAGTTTCCAAATACTGCTCTTTGTAACATTCCTTCTCCAAACCAGTTTTTAACCTCTTCTTTCTGCAAGTATCCTGCAGCACCCCAGTCTCCAACCTCTGTCCTCTGCAACAGTCCTTCTGCTCCCCAGTCTCCAACATCTGCTCTCTGTAACAGTCCTTCGGCAACCCAGTCTCCAAACTTTGCTTTCTGTATCAGTCATTCTGAACACCAGTCAAAAAACTCTGCTCTCTGTGTCTATCCTTTTGCACCTCAGTCTTTAACCTGTGCTCTCTGTAACTTTCCTTTTACACCCTAGTCTACAACCTGTGCTCTCTTTAACAGTTTTTCTATACCACTGTCTCCAAACTCTGGTCTTTGTAACGGTTCTTCTGCACCCCAATTTCCAACATCTGCTTTCTGTAACAGTCCTTCTGCGCCTCAGTCTCCAAACTCTGCTCTTTCTAACAGTACTTCTACACCTCAGTCTCCAAAATCTGGTCTCTGTAACAGTTCTTCTGCACCTCAGTCTAACACCTCTCCTCTCTGAATGGTCCTTCTGCACCTCAGTCTCCAACCACTGCTCTCTGTAACTGTCCACCTGCACCTCAGTCTCCAACCTCTGCTCTTTGTAAGATACTTCAGGAACCCAGTCTCCAAAATCTGCTCTCTATAACTGTCCTTCTACACAACAGTCTCCAACCTCTCCTGTCTGTAACAGTCCATCTGCACCTCAGTCTCCAAATTCTGCTGTCGGTAAGATGGTTCTGCACCCCTGTATCCAAACTCTGCTCTCTGTAACAGGACTTCTGCACCTCAGTCTCAAACCTCTGGTCTCTGCATCAGTCCTTTTCCAACCCAGTCTCAAACTTCTGCTCACTATATCAATCCTTATGCATACTAGTTACCAACATCTGCTTTCTGAAACAGTCCTTCTGCACCTCAGTCTTAGAACTCTGCAATTTGCAACGACCCTTCTGCACCCCTGTCTCCTACCTCGGCTCTCTGTAACAGTCCTTCTGCACCTCAGTCTCCCAACTCTGCTCTCTGTAAGATACTTCTGCAACCCAGTCTTTAAACTCTGCACTTTGTACCTGTTCTTCTGCACAAAAGTCTCCAACTTCTGCTCTCTGCAGCAGGACATCTGCAACCCAGTCTCCAACCTCTACTCTCTGTAACAGGCCTTCTGCACCCCAGTCTTCAACCTCTTCTCTCTGCAACGATTCTTCACTCCGGTCGTAAACATCTGCTCTCTGCAACAGTCCTTTTGAACGCCAGTCTCCAAATTATGCTCTCTGTAAGATCTATCTGAACCCCAGTCTCCAACCTATGCTCTCTGTAACAGTCCTTCTACACCCAAGTCTCCAAACTCTGCTCTCTGTAACAGTCCTTCTGCACCTCAGTCTCTAACCTCTGCTCTCTCTAACAGTCCTTCTGCACCCCAGTCTCTAAAATCTACTCTCTGCAACATTCTTTCTGCACCCCAGTCTTCAACATCTGCTCTCTGCAACGATCTTTCTGAACCCCAGTCTCCAACTTCTGTTCTCAGCAACAGTCCTTCTGCACCACAGTCTCTAAACTCTGCTCTCTGTAAGATCCTTCTGCACTCCAGTTTCCAAACTCTGCTGTCTATAACATTCCTTTTCCACCCCAGTCTCCAGAATCTGTTCTCTGTATCTATCTTTCTGCACCTCAGTCTCCAAACTATGCTCTATGTAAGAGTCTTTCTGCACCCCAGTCTGCAACCTCAGCTCTAGGTAACAATCCTATACCACAGTCTACAAACTCTGCTCTTTGTAACGGTCCTTCTGCACCTTAATTTTCAAACTCTGCTTCCTGTAACAGTTTTTCTGCACCTGAGTCTCCAAACTCTGCTCTCTGTAACCGTTCTTCTACACCCCAGTCTCCAACCACTGCTCTCTGTAAAAGTCCACCTGTACCTCAGTCTGAAACCTCTGCTCACCACGATTCTTCTGCACCCCAGTCTCCAAACACTGCTCTCTGTAACAGTCCAACTGCAGCTCAGTCTCCAACCACTGCTCTCTGTAACATCCTTCAGCAACCCAGTCTCCAAACACTGCTCTCTATAACAGTCCTTCTGCACTCCAGTCTCCAACCTCTACTCTCTGTAACAAGCCTTCTGCACGCCAGTCTCCAAAGTCTGCTCTATGCAACGATCATTCTGCATGCCTGTCCCTATCCTCTGCTCTCTGCAATGATCCAACTAAACCCCAGTCTCAAAACTCTCATCTCTAAAACAGTCCTTCTGCATCTCAGTCTACAACCTCTGCCTTCTGTAATAGGCCTTCTGCACCCCAGGCTCCAAACGCTGCTCTCTGTAACAGTCCTTCCGCACCTCAGTCTCCAACCCCTGCTCTCTGTAGCAATTCTTCTGCAACCCAGTCTCTAAAATCTGCTCTCTGCAACAGTCGTTCTCTACCCCAGTCTCCAACATCTGCTCTCTGCAACAGTCTTTCTGCACCCCAGTCTCCAAACTCTGCTCTCTGCAATGAACCTTCTGGGCCCCAGTCTCTAACGTCTGCTCTCTGCAACATTTCTTCGGCAATAGAATCTCCAACATCTGCTCTCTGTAAGATCCTTCTGCATTTCAGTTTTCAAACTCTGCTCTCTGTAAAATTTCTTCTCCACCCCAGTCTCAAACCTCTGTCCTCTGCAACAGTCCTTCTGCTCCCCAGTCTCAGAGATCTGCTCTCTGTAACAGACCTTACATACCACAGTTTCCAACCTCTGTTCTCTGTAACGGTCCTTCTGCAACCCAGTCTCCAAACTCTTCTTTTTGAATCAGTCCTTCTGAACCCCAGTCTCCAACCTCTGCTCTTTGTATTTATCTTTCTGCACCTCAGTCTTCAACCTGTGCTTTCTGTAACAGTCGTTCTGCAAGTCAGTCTCTAAACTCTGCTCTCTGTAACAGTCCTTCTACACCTCAGTCTTCAACCTCTACTCTCTGTAACAGTACTTCTGCACCTCAATCTCCAACCTCTGCTCTCCACAAGAGTAATTCTGCACCCCAGTCTCCAAACGCTGCTCTCTGCAACAGTCCTTCTTCACCCTAGTTACCAACATCTGCTCTCTGATAAAGTACTTCTGCACCCCAGTCTTCATTCACTGCTCTCTTTAACAGTCCTCCTGTACTGCAGTATCCAAACTTTGCTCTCTGTAACGGTCTTTCTGCACCCCAGACTCCAATCTCTGCTTTCTGTATCAGTCCTTCTGTACCCCAGTTTCCAACCTCTGCTCTTTGTAAGAGTCCTTCTGCTCCTCAGTCTCCAACCTCTGATCTCTGCAACAGTCCTTCTGTTACTCAGTCTACAAATTCTGGTCTCTGTAAGATCCTTAGGCACCCCTGTATTTAACCTCTGCTCTCTAAAACTGTCCTTCTGCACCCGAGTCTCCAAACTCTGCTTTCTGTAACAGGACTTCCGCACCTCAGTCTCCAACCTCTGCTCTCTGCAACAGTCCTTCTGCACCTTAGTCTTCAACCTCTTCTTTCAGGCCACGATAACTTAAAGTCTCTGTTGGGTCATTGCACACCATGGGCTATGACATCATCAACATATTCAATTCCACAGGTCAGACATCCAACCTACCTCCTCAGATCTGTTATCTAGAACCATCTCTGATGTAAACCACTATTGTGGTCAGTGTCACCGTGGTCAGGTAGATATGAAGAACGACTCTTGAGGCTCAGGCCCATGGTGGCACTGACAAAGTGGAGTGCAGACTCATTGACAGAGGTGTCTGAGCAAGAGAGCTTCAGGAGCAATGGGGTGTCACAGAGAAACTTGCTGAACTGCTGGGGCCCACACAGAGTGATTGTGATGGCCAGCACCGTGTGTGTGAACAAATTCACCAGCCCACACAGCCAGGACCCAGTCACCAGGTCAACACAGACCTTCACACTCATGATGACTGGGTACTGAAGAGGACAGCAGGTGGCCACACAGCAGTCATACTGGCCACACAGCCAGTAAGACGCCTTCTTTGCCAGCACTTGTCACCAAGAAGAAGATCTGGGAAAGGCAGCCCTCATAAGAAATGGCCTTCTTCTCCCAGAAGAAGTTCACCAGCAGTACTGGGAGGGTGGTGGATGTGTAGCAGACGTCCAAGAAGCTGAAATTGCTGAGGAAAAAGTACATTGGCGTGTGGAGAGCAGGACTGACCCTGGTGGCCACTATTATGAGCATGTTCCTCAGGAGAGTGGTCAGGTAAATGACCAGAAAGAGCAGAAAGAACCAGCCCTGTAGGTTGGAGTGGTTTGAAAATCCCAAGAAGATGAATTCAGTGACAAATGATTGATTGCTCATTTCCAATGGTATCATAGATACAAAACTGAGAAAAAGAGACCATGATGAGAATGGACTGAGAGCACCCCAAACAGGCTTGTTAATCTGCAGCAACATGGCAAATAATATTCTATACAGAGATATCTGGACTCTGGAAAGAGACGTATAGGAGTGACTTTAGAGAGAGCATAACTTCTCACAGACTTTGCATGGGTGCTCTTTTGTAAGAATAAATGGAGACTTGGTCAAAATGCACAACCAGCTATCAACCCCTGAGGCTCATTAAATCTGCAGTATCTCCCTCCTAACACTGTGCTTCACTGTGATGAATTTTTTTTGTATGTCTGTTATTTCAAGTAATAAGTTTTCATTGTGGAAAAATGAAGAAAATGCAGAAAGTTATTCAGAAGAATGAAACAGGTAACGAAATCAAAGCTCTGTTTGCATTCACCCTATTCTACCTCTATCTATCTTTAAAATATCCTAAGCAAAATTTTCCAATATTGTTGTACTCTATTTAGTTGTTTGCTTTGTAATCTTAATTTTCTAACATGAAATTAAGTTAATATCTCCCTTTTTATTGAACATAGAAACCTTCCATTTAGACTGGGTTTTAGAAAATTATCAGATCTCTAGGTCTAGAACAGGCAGATAGACCCACTCATGGAATTGTGCGTGTGAGTCCAAAGAGCAGAGGTCGATAACTGTAAAACCTGGTTCCCCAGGTTTTAGACACACCTGTTTAGTTCAAAAGAGTGATCTGAGTGCTAAAAGAAGATCAAAATGAAGTGGTCTGTATCTGAAGACGTGCTGTGTTGAAGGTGGGAGAAAATCTCTGAAGCCCTCATGGAGAATGATATGGAGAACTTTAAAGTCCTAGTTGAAGAGGACACGGTAAAGACAACAAATCAGTTTCGGCAGGATGGCTAGCTGGTGGGATCACTCAGGAAAACAGGAATTTGTGAGGAATAGCAGATGTAGAGGAGGCTTTGGTGGATTTGATTTGAGTAAAGTTGAATGTGAGTTATCTGTGGGATAATCACGTGGAAATGCCCTTCACAGACAGCCTAGAACTGCAGGTGTGGATTTGGGAGTCATTGTCTTGAAGGCAACTGTTACAGCAAAGGGTGAATATGAAATCCCCCAGGAGAATTGAGAAAGTAGAGAAGGAAATAGAGAAAGTAGAAATTCTTGTGATACTTGGTGTTCACGAAAATTGTAGTAAAAGTTTATCCAGAAATGACTAAAAACACCACACTATCTAGTTCAGTTGTAGGTATCGCATTCTCTAAATAATTTCCCTAAACAAAAGGTTACCTTATTAACATTGATTTACAATAAATCAACTTTGAAATGGAGCTGGAAGCTACATGTACTTGACATTTCTTACATTCTCTGTTTTCTCTATCAACTACCTGGGTGAACTTCAAGTCATTTAGAAATCAGTGACATGTACTTTCTTTTAACTCCCCGTATCAAAAACATCAATATAACAATCTCTTTTATAGGTAGATATCTAGACGTTTCAGAAAAAGAAATAAAATTCCACATAAAAGGCAATTCCAGCAGATTTTACTATGAGAATTTGGTACGTGGCCTGTGGATGTGTAAAATGGAAAACAAAACGTAAATTTTCAGGGATTTAAAAATAAAATCTCTAAAGTTGTGCATACTGCTATTGTAAAGGTCTTAAATATAAAGGTCAGTTCAGAATGGACAATTTCATGGGGCATTAAAAAATCTCCCAATGTATGTTTATATAATTTTATCTACATATAAGTGTTTCCTTGGTTTTACTGGCTAATTTCTTGTAGGTCACGGGTGTGGGATAGGGTGAAGGATGATACCCAATCAATTTTCCTTATCCTCTATGCTCTTTATTAATGTAGGGCATTAGATTGAATCATCATCATGGTCACCATTAGAATCCATTATTAACAATCATATCTCATGAATTACACTTTGCTGTGCCCCTCCCCTGACTCAGGCAATGGCAAGGCCCTACTGAGGTGGATGGCGCAAGGCGTCCATCCTCTGGAGGGCGCAGTATGTTTCTGGGAATGGGCTGATTTGTTTTTGTATTCCTTTAATAAGAATAGTTTTGATTTCTCATATGACCATTAAGTATAAAGAAAAAATCATGATTTTCCCAATTAATGCAACTACTTCTAAATCATAGATCTGTTTGCTCTAAATGCAATGATTCAGCTGTGGAGTGTAAATTGTTAATGTCTAAAGAATAACTCCCGGTATTCCTGTCAAGGAAGTTTTTGAGAAATTAAATTAAAATCTAGAGAAAAAAATTAATGTTAAGAAGATAGATTAGTGCTTATTACTGGGCAACTTGTTCTTGTTCCTGTGCACAAGGGTTTGTGCTCTTACTTCTGTTTGATTAAAAGTAATAACAAGTCAACCCCTTGCCGTAACCATGGCATCGGTTCCAGTCAGTAAGTCAAGAAAGAATAGTCAAGGTATAGGCCAATAGTTTGGGACATTTGTAACTATTATTAAAAGTTAACTAAGCAGAAACAGCTCAAAGCAAAACTCGAACTGAAAGTACAAATGCTTGCTTATGCATAAGCCAAGACACATTCTTCTATTCTAATTATAGCTACGTAATATTTTGTTTTGTTTGAATAATGATTCCTGTTTTGTAACCACAAAGTACTGTAAGCCTGCCAAAATGAAAAGTATATATGATCAACTTCACAAGTAAAGATTGGGATCAACACTTTCACTTTGGTGTCTGTGTTGTTTCTCCACCCCCTCTTTTGCCGACTCCTCACCATCTGTTCGTCTCCTGTGACCCCCTGTTGGAGCTGGTCTCCGACAACACTTTGTGACACAATATATACTTGCTCCTTAGAATTTATATAATGCAGCATAAGAATTAGATCAACTTAATAGTAAACCCTCTGCTCTGAAATAATAATAACCATAATCATCATAATCATCTAGGGCATATTTCATAGAAAAATAATTTGAATGTGAGTCTTCTTAGATTGCTTCAATACACATAAATGCCTGACTTTAAAAACCTTGTTTAATGTAGTTAAAAAGTGGCATGTTTTCTGTAAAAATTAGATTGAATTTCGGATAATCCATTCTATCAAAACTCAGTGAATTTCTTTGAAAGATGAATTTTTACATACCTGAATCCAATCAGGATTTTTCAAATTGAGTAACGAATAAAGACACACATTAGATAAAAATACCTAACACTTATTAAATGCCTATAAGACTTTTACACCCATTAACTTATTTGGTTTACACAACAACCTATAAAATAACCTATTATCCCCATTTTACAGAAAAAAGAATTGAAATTAATGCACAAAATATTAATGCAAGTAGGAAAACATCAATGAATCCCTTTAATTTGCATAATGTACATTAATTTGTATATTTAGTATGTATTAACAGTTATGATTCAAGAAACAAAAATGAAATTGACTCACAAATTTATCATGTAATAACTATTATTTGTAGTGATACTTTGTTACCTGAAGATAATACCATATATTAGTAAACTGTCTTATTATCTTCAATGCCCAGACATTCTTGTCTCTGGTTCTAATAATTCATTGCACATGATTAATAGGCCAACACAGCTTTCATTAAAATTCCAAATCTCAGGGCCTTAAGAAGCTTAAAGTATTTCAATTTTAATAGAAAGTCGGTGCTTCAGTTAAGAACAACTAATTTTAAAATCTAAATATAAAAAAATAAAATAAATAAGTCTAGAGTCTTAAAAGAAGAACTTTTTTTTTGCTTTGGCAATAAATGAAATGTTTTGCTGACTAACCTTAGGGATTCATTTCCTCAAACGAAAAAAAAAAAAAAATCGGCATGACCAAAACGAGGAAGAATGGAGTGATCATAAAAACCCTATGCACATCAGGGAAAAAATGATTCCTATTTGATCTCAATAGCACAAGCAATGATTAAAATTTTTAAATCCAATTTTCATGGTTCCCAGTAAATTGCTTATAACACACACACACACACACACACACACACACACACACACACACACACAGTACAAGGTCAATTTATTCAGAAAAATATCTGAATGATTTCAGGTGCTTGTGGCAATGTGAATTTATTACTGTGAAATCTATGAGCTATCTGGCCAGGCCCAGAGTTGTCCTCATATCCTTCCATGTGGTGTGGGTGCTTGTAGCAGAGGGAAAGATCAGACATCATTGTGCAGAACAGTTGGCCTCAGTCAGTGAGTTTCAAGTGTTTCCAGTGATGCTGGTCCAAGGACACACTTTGGGGGCGGCTGGGCTCTTTCACCTAACATGCAAGGATGCCCTTACCCCTAACTGGTAGGTTTAAAATCTTAAAAAATTCACCAGGAAAAAGCCTCCCTCCTTTCTTGGAGATTCAGCACTCAATTCAGCATTTAACATCTCTTTCAGTTCTGTTTTTTTGGGGCCGGGGTGTAGGGGGGCAGTTACCGGAGATTGAACTCAGGGGCTTGACTACTGAGCAACATCCCCAGCCCTATTTTATATTTTATTTAGAGACAGGGTCTCACTGAGTTTCTTGGTGCCTTGTTTTTGCTGAGGCTGTCTTTGAACTCACTATCCTCCTGCCTCAGCCTCCTGAGCTGCTGGGTTACAGGCGTGCACCAAGGTGCCAGCTCTTTCAATTCTTTTCATTTCACCTGTGCTTTTTGTAGCATAAAGGGGAAAGGGAAGACAAATTATTACCTCTTACTATATGTCAGAGCCTTCTAGTTATAAAATTCTTCAAAATAAAAAATTCTCTTTTCCATTTAGGATTTTAAAATTTCTTTTCTTGGTAGTGGTTAGTTTCAATTCAAACCGATTTTTTTCCTATACAGGGTCTAATTTAGTCCTAAGCCAGATCTACTAAGAAACCCAAAGAGGATAAGATCTGATCCCTGTCTTGCTGTGCCCCTCCCCTGACTCAGGCAATGGCAAGGCCCTACTGAAGTGCGCATATGTTTCTGGGAATGGGCTGATTTGTTTTTGTATTCCTTTAATAAGTATAGTTTTGATTTCTCATATGACCATTAAGTATAAAGGAAAAATCATGACTTTCCCAATTAATGCAACTACTTCTAAAGCACAGATCTGTTTGCTCTAAATGCAATGATTTAGCTGAGGAGTGTAAATTGTTAATGTCTAAAGAAAAACTCCCTGTATTACTGTCAAGGAAGTTTTTGAAAAATTAAATTAAAATCTAAAGAAGGAAAATTAATGTTAAGAAGATAGATTAGTGCTTAGTACTGGGCAACTTGTTCTTGTTCCTGTGCACAATGGTTTGTGCTCTTACTTTTGTTTGGTTACAAGTAATAACAAATCAACTACTTGCCGTAACCATGGCACTGGTTCCAGTCAGTAAGTCAAGAAAGAATAGTCAAGGTATAGGCCAATAGTTTGGGACATTTGTAACTATTATTAAAAGTTAACTAAGCAGAAACAGCTCAAAGCAAAACTCGAACTGAAAGTACAAATGCTTGCTTATGCATAAGCCAAGACACATTCTTCTATTCTAATTATAGCTACGTAATATTTTGTTTTGTTTGAATAATGATTCCTGTTTTGTAACCACAAAGAACTGTAAGCCTGCCAAAATGAAAAGTATATATGATCAACTTCACAAGTAAAGATTGGGATCAACACTTTCACTTTGGTGTCTGTGTTGTTTCTCCACCCCCTCTTTTGCCGACTCCTCACCATCTGTTCGTCTCCTGAGACCCCCTGTTGGAGCTGGTCTCCAGCACTGTCCTTCAAACAACTTACAATGTAATGGGAAGATAAACTCAATATGTGCAGGAAAATTGGTACCAATTCTATGTAATCTACAAATTATCATTATTTTCCCTTAGTGTTTCCTTGGGCAGCTCTGGGAATGGAGCACTTAATACTTTTCAAAGCCCCTCATTCCATCTTGAATATGTGCTCCTCCAGGTCCTAGTTGGGCTTCTCAATTGTGTTCTAAACACTAGGGAAACACCTTGTGTAAATGTGCACTCAGTAAATGTTTGAAGAATAAAGAAGGTCTGTCAAGTACATCCATGGAGCAGAGTTTTTAAAATATTCTTTAAAGACGGTACTGTGTGGGACCTAAAGGATCTAACAGAGACTTGACAGAGGCGAGAGGACATTTCTGTTCAGTGGTTCTGGTGCAGATATCTTGCTGAGAAAAATAAAGCCTCTTTGGGCATAAGTGAGGCAGCATAGCCCAGCGGCTTCTGAGGAAATCAGTGTCTCTTGTCTCCTAAACATATCCCTTATGGAGACCATCGGCTCAGTTCTCACAGAACAAGCAGCTCTGCATCTTTCTTTCCCAATCAGTCATCTCAAAGTCAGGTGACCAAGAATGAAGTCACTTATGAGTGACCCAAAAATATAATATTTCTAAAGGAGGGGGGTTGTGTATAAAGTAGATTACTCACAAGCTTCAGGGATTTATTACAGTTAATAAATTGCTTGAAACACCCCCCCAAGCATCCATGTGTTGTAAGATAAAGATGAAAACCTCTAGTTAGTGAATGAATACGTTTCTAAACATAACTTCTTCTACAATAATGATTTTTATTTAAACAGATATTTTGGAAGGTCTATTGTTATGCTATATTGTATCATAATGGGAATGTGTCCCTATACTTTCTCCCTAAAAATTATTCCTTTTTGTCCTGCTCATCAAAAGCAGAGGATTAACATTTAGCATTATCTATTGTTTACCATAAGTAATTTTCCACACACATCATCTCACTTAAGGAATTTAGGCATCCCAGGGTTTCTGGTTATGTTTTGGGTTTTCTTCCAGTACTGGAGGCATCATGCTAAATCCCTCAGGTTTTGTGATAACCTCTGAAGTTATTTCTACTCTGGCAATACAAGTAGTATTGTGGAAACTTAGACACACATAGAAAAGGTGCTATGATAGGTCATTACATAAATGCCATCAAAATGGTAATGAAAATATGCACAATATTCTGTAATATGTTTTTAAGTTTTAGGTATATTCTGATTCTGGGATAGTGTTTTTCAAAATTGTGATGGTAAATAAACTACTTACCAGAAACTCTCACAGAGAGGCGTAGATTACTGGTTTTGGTGTGGCCCTTGCTGATCTCCATACTAGCACCTGGCCTGCAAAGAAAGCTCTTGGTAGAACTGGCTGTTGGTCTCCATTCACCACAAAACGGACCTGTTATTCTGAACGTTGCCTGTCGCATATCTGTGGCCTCATGAAGGAGTCAAAATCCTCTGATCTCTCACAATTCATTTTCCTGTGATGGACATTTATAGAGGTCTGGGGCTGACCTGTTGGGAATATGCATTGAGCCTTTCCTCTGCAGCTGCTCTGGGACACCTTAGTGTGCAAACACAACTCAAGGGCAACGGTTTGAGTTCAATGCAACAATGGAGAGCAGTTAATTCGCTGTTGGATTCATTAATGTCTTGGCAATCACCTGTTTCAGCATGCAGCGAAGTCACAGGTGCTCATAAAGCCAAAAGAGAGCAGGGTGAGGAGAGAGGGCCTGATGGACTGTGCGGAAAAGAAGGTGTCCAGAAGGAGGCTCACCAGCTATTAGCAATCATTCTGCACCACAGTGTCAAAGGTGTGCTCTCTGTACCAGGCCTTCTGCACCCCAGTCTAAAACCTCTGCTCTCTATAACAGTCCTTCAGCACCCCAGTCTACAACCTCTGCTCCCTGCAACAATCCTTCTCCATCCCAGTCTCCAAGTTCTGCTCTCGGGAACACTCTTTCTGCACCCCAGTCTGGAACATCTGCTCTCTGCAACAGTCCTTCTGAACCTCAGTCTGAAAACTTTGCTCTCTGCAACAATCATTCTGCACCCCAGTCTCCAACCTCTGCTCCCTGCAAGAAAACTTCTGCACCCCATTCTCCAAGTTCTGCTCTCTGAAAGAGTCCTTCTGCACCCCACTCTAGAACATCTGCTCTCTGCAACAGTCCTTCTGCACCTAAGTCTGAAAACTCTGCTCTCTGCAACAATCATTCTGCAACCCAGTCTCCAACCTCTGCTCTCTGTAACTGTCCTTCTGCACCTCAGTCTCCAAACTCTGCTCTCCATAATATCCTTCTGCACACCCGTCTCCAAACTGTGATATCTGAAACAGGCCTTCTGCACCCAAGACTCCAACCTCTGCTCCCTGAAAGAATCCTTCAGCACCCCAGTCTCCAAGTTCTGCTCCCTGAAATAGTCCTTCTTCACCCCACTCTCGAACATCTCCTCTCTGCAACAGTCCTTCTGCACCTAAGTCTGAAAACTCAGCTCTCTGCAACAATCATTCTGCAACCAAGTCTCCAAACTCTGCTCTCTGTAACAGTCCTTCTGCACCTCAGTCTCCAAACTCTGCTCTCTAAAATATCCTTCTGAACACCAGTCTACAAACTGTGCTATCTGTAACAGTCCTTCTGCACCCCATTCTCCAACCTCTGCTCTCTGTAACAGGCCTTCAGCACCCCAGTCTCCAACCTCTGCTCTCTATAAAAAACCTTCTTCACCCCAGTCTCCAACCTCTTATCTCTGAAACGATCATTCTGCACCCCAGTCTCACACATCTGGTCTCTGCAAAAGTCCTTCTGCACCTCAGTCTTCAAACTCTGCTCTCTGTAACATCATTCTGCACCCCAGTCTCCAAACTCTGCTCTCTGTAACAGTCCTTCTGAACCCCAGTATCCAACCTCTGCTCTCTGTAACAAACCTTCTGTACCTCAATCTCAAAACTCTGCTCTCTGCAACGGTTCTTCTGCACCCCAGTCTCCAACCTCTGTTCTCTGCAACAGTCCTTCTGCACCCCAGTCTCCAACCACTTCTCTCTGTAACAGTTCTTCTATATTTCAGTCTCCAAACTCTGCTCTCTGTAACGGTCCTTCCGCACCCCAGGCTCCAAACTCGGCTTTGTGTATCAGTCGTTCTGCAACCCAGAATCCAACCTCTGCTCTCTGTAACAGTCCTTCTGCACCCCAGTCTCAAATCTATGCTCTCTGCAACATTTCTTCTGCACCCCAGTATCCAACCTATGCTCTCTGGAACTGTCCCTCTGCACCCCAGTATCCAAACTCTGCTCTCTGTAAGATCCTTCTGCACCTCAGTCTCCAACCTCTGCTCTCTGAAACGATACTTCTGCACCCCAGTCTTCAAACTCTACTCTCTGTAACAGTCCTTCTGCATCTCAGTCTCAAACCTCAGCTCTTTGTAAAAAATCTTTCTGCAACTCAATTTCCAACCTCTGGTCTCTGAAACTGTCCTTCTGCACCTCAGTATCCAACCTCTGCTCTCTGTAATGATCCTTTTGCACCTCAGTCTCCAACCAATGCTCTCTGTAACAGACCTTCTGCACTGCATTCTCCAACATCTGCACTCTGTAAAAGGCCTTCTGCACCCCAGTCTCCAACCTCTTCTCTCTGCAACGATTCTTCTGCACCTCAGTCTCCAACTTCTGCTCTCTGCAACAGTCCTTCTGCACCCCAGTCTCCAAAATCTGCTCTCTGTAAGATCCTTCTGCACCCCGTTTTCTAAACTTTGATTTCTGTAACAGTCATTCTGCACCTCAGTCACCAACCTCATCCCTCTTCAACAGCCCTTCTGCACCCCAGTATCCAACCTCTGTTCTCTGCAGCAGTCCTTCTGCACCCAAGGCTACAAACTCTGCTATCTGTAACAGTCCTTCTGCACCCCAGTCTCCAAACTCTACTTTCTGAATCAGTTATTCTGCACCCCAGTCTAAAACCTCTGCTCTCTGTAATAGTCCTTCTGCACCTTAGTCTCCAACCTCTGCTCTCTGCAACAGTCCTTCTGCACCCCAGTCTCCAAACTCTGCTCTCTGCAAAAATTTTTCTACACACCAGTCTCCAACATCTGCTCTCTGCAAGGATCCTTCTGCATCCCAGTCTCCAATGTCTGCTCTCTGCAACAGTCCTTCTACACACGAGTCTCAAACCTCTGCTCTCTGCTACAGTACTTCTGTACCCCAGTCTCCAACATCTGTTCGCTGCAACACCTCTTCTGCACCCCAGTCTTTAAACTGTGCTTTCTGTAACTATCCTACTGCACTCCGGTCTTCAAACTCTGCTCTCTGTAGCGATCCTTCTGCACCTCAGTCTCCAATCTCTGCTCTCTTCAACGATCCTTCTGCACCCCAGTCTCCAACGTCTGTTTTCTGCAACAGTCCTTGTGACCCCAGTCTCAAGCCTCTGCTCTCTGTAACATCCTTCTGCACTCAAGTTTCCAAACTCTGCTCTAGGTGACATTCCTTCTGCATCTCAGTCTCCACCATCTTCTCTTTGTAACAGTACTTCTGTACCGCAGTCTCCAATCTCTGCTCACTGCAACATTTCTTCTGCACCCCAGTCTACAAACTGTGCTCTCTGTAACTGTCTTTCTGACCCCAGTCTCCAAACTCTGCTCTCTGTAACGATCCTTCTGCACCTCAGTCTCCAACCTCTGCTCTCTGTACCAATTCTTCTGCACCTCAGTCTCCAAACTCTGCTCTCTTTAACAGTCCTTCTGCACCTCAGTCTCCAAAATCTGCTCACTGTAACAGGCTTTCTGCACCCCAGTCTCCAAACTTTGCTCTCTGTAACAGTTCTTCTGCACCCCAATCTCGAACTTCTGCTCTCTGTAACAATCCTTCTGCAACTCAGTCTCCAAAGTCTGCTCTCTGCAACAGTCCTTCTGCACCCAGTCTCCAACCTGTGCTCTCTGTAACTGTCCTGATGCACCCCAGTCTCCAACCTCTGCTCTCTGCAACGATCCTTCTGCACCCCAGTCTCCATCCTTTGCTCTCTGTAAGAATCCTTTTGCACCCCAGTTTCGAACCTCTCCTTTCTGTAAAAGTCCTTCTGCACCTCAGTCTTCAAGTTTTTCAATCTGTAACAGTACTTATGCACCCCAGTCTCAAACCTCTGCACTCAGAAATGATCTTTCTGCAACTCAGTCTCAAACCTCTGCTCTCTTTAATAGTCCTTCTGCACCCCAGTATCCAACATCTGCTCTCTGAAAAAATCCTTTTTCTCCCCAGGGTCCAAACTCTGCTCTCTGCAAGGGTCCTTATACATCCGAGTTTCTAAAATCTGCTCTCTGTAACAGTCCTTCTTCACCTCAGTCTCCAAACTCTGCTCTCTGAAACAGTCCTTCTGCACCCCTGTCTCCAAACTCTGCTCTCAGTAACAATTCTTCTGCACCCAAATCTCCAAATTCTGCTCTGTGTAACACTCTTTATGCACCCCAGTCTCCACCATCTACTCTTTGTAGAAGTCCTTCTGCACCTCAGTCTCCAACCTCTGCTCTCTGTAAGATCCTTCTTCAACCCATTCTCCAAACACTGCTCGCTGTAACAGTCTTCTGCAACCCAGTCCCCAAACTCTGCTCTCTGTAACAGGCCTCCTGCACCCCAGTCTCCAACCTCTGCTTTCTGTAACAGGTCTTCTGCACCCCAGTCTCCAAATTCTGCTCTCTGTAACAGGCTTTCTGAACCCCATTCTCCAACCTCTTCTCACTGCAACGATCCTTCTGAAACTCAGTCTCCAAACACTTCTCTCTGCAAGAGTCCTTCTAAACCGCAGTCTCCAAACTCTGCTCTCTGCAACAATCCTTCTGCACCCCAGTCTCCACCATCTACTCTTTGTAGAAGTCCTTCTGCACCTCAGTCTCCAACCTCTGCTCTCTGTAAGATCCTTCTTCAACCCATTCTCCAAACACTGCTCACTGTAACAGTCTTCTGCAACCCAGTCCCCAAACTCTGCTCTCTGTAACAGGCCTCCTGCACCCCAGTCTCCAACCTCTGCTTTCTGTAACAGGTCTTCTGCACCCCAGTCTCCAAATTCTGCTCTCTGTAACAGGCTTTCTGAACCCCATTCTCCAACCTCTTCTCACTGCAACGATCCTTCTGAAACTCAGTCTCCAAACACTTCTCTCTGCAAGAGTCCTTCTAAACCGCAGTCTCCAAACTCTGCTCTCTGCAACAATCCTTCTGCACCCCAGTCTCCAAACTCTGCTCTCTGTTTCAGTCGCTCTGCACCCCAAGATCCAACATCTGCTCTCTGAAACAGTCCTTATGCACCTCAGTCTGAAAACTCGGCTCTCTGTAACAGTCCTTCTGCACATCAGTGTCCAAACTCTGCTCTCTGTAACGATTCTTCTGCACCTCATATCCAAACTCTGCTCTCTATTACAGGCCTTCTGCACCTCAGTCTCAATCCTTTGCTCTCTCTAATGGTCCTTCTGCACCCCAGTATCCAATCTCTGCTCTCTGTAACAACCCTATTGCACCTCTGTCTCTAATGTCTGCTCTCTGTAATAGTCCTTCTGCACCCCAGTCTCAAAACTCTGCTCACTGTAACAGTCCTTCTGTACCGCAGTCTCCAAACTCTTCGCTCTATAACAGTACTTCTGCACTCCAAATGCCAACCTCTGTTTTCTGAAACAGTCCTTCTGCACCTCAAACTCCAAACTCTGCTCTCTGTAACAGTCCTTCTAAGACACAGTCTGAAACACCTGCTCTCTGCAACAATCTTTCTAAACCCCAGTCTTCAAAACTGTGCTATCTGTAACAATCCTTCTGCTCCCCAGTCTCAAACATCTGCTCTCTGTATCAGGTTTTTTGCCACTCAGTTTCCAAAGTCCGCTCTCTGTAACAGGCCTTCTGCACCCAAGTCTCCAACCTCTGCTCTCTGCAACGATCCTTTTACACTCCAGTCTCCAACCTCTGCTCTCTGCAACGATCCTTCTGCATCCCTGTCTCCAACGTCTGCTCTCTTTAAGATCCTTCTGTACCCCGTTCTCCAAACATTGATCTCTGTTTTGTTTTTTTTTTATTTTTATTTTTATTATGTCTTACATACATGACAATAGTGAAATGCATTACATTCATAATTTTTTTTTATTTTATTTTATTTTTTTTATTTTTATTTTTTTTTATTGATTGTTCAAAACATTACAGAGCTCAAGACATATCATCTTTCATACATTCGACTCAATTGGGTTTTGATCTCTGTAACAGTCATTCTCCACCTCAGTCTTCAACCTCATCTCTCTGCAATGGCCTTTCTGCACCCCAGTCTCCAAACTCTGCTCTCCGTAACAGTCCTTCTGCACCCCAGTCTCAAACCTCTGCTCTGTGCAAAATTTTTTCTACACACCAGTCTCCAACATCTGCTCACTGAAATGATCCTTCTGCATCCCAGTCTCCAACGTCTGCTCTCTGCAACAGTCCTTCTACACCCTAGTTTCCAAACTCTGCTCTCTGCTACAGTCCTTGTGCACCCCAGTCTCCAACCTCTGCTCTCTTCAACATTTCTTCTGCACGCCAGGCTCCAACCTGTGTTCTCTGTAACTATCTTACTGCACCCCAGTCTCCAAACTCTGCTCTCTGTAGCGATCCTTCTGCACCCCAGACTCAAACCTCTGCACTAAGAAATGATCTTTCTGCACCTCAGTCTCCAACCTCTGCTCTCTTTAATAGTCCTACTGCACCCCAGTCTCCAACATCTGCTCTCTGCAAAGATGCTACTTCTCCCCAGGCTCCAACCTCTGCTCTCTGCAAAGGTCCTTCTACATCCCAGTTTCCAAAATCTTCTCTCTGTAACAGTCCTTCTGCACCTCAGTTTCCAAACTCTGCTCTCCGAAACAGTCCTTCTGCACCCCTGTTTGCAACCTCTGCTCTAGTAACAGTTCTTCTGCACCCAATCTCCGAACTCTGCTCTCTGTAACACTCCTTCTGCAACCAAGTCTCCACCCTCTACTCTCTGGAAAAGTCCTTCTGCACCTCAGTCTCCAACCTCTGCTCTCTGTAAGGTCCTTCTGCAATCCATTCTCCAAACGCTGCTCTCTGTAAGAGTCTTCTGCACCCCAGTCTCCAAACTCTGCTCTCTGTAACAGGCCTTCTGCACCCCAGTCTTCAAACTATTCTCTGTGTAATAGGCCTTCTGCACCCCAGTCTCCAACATATGCTCTCTGCAACGATCCTTCTCCTACCCAGTCTCCAAATTCTGCTCTCTGTAAAAGTCCTTTTGCATCGAAGTTTTCAACCTCTTCTCTTTGTAATGGTCCATCTGCTTCCCAATTGCCAAACTCTGCTTTCTGTAACAGTCCTTCTGCACCCCAGTCTCCAAACTCTTTTCTTTGCAACGATCTTTCTGCACCTCAGTATCCAACCTCTGCTCTCTGTAAAAGTCCTTCTGCACCTCAGTCTCCATCCTTTGCTTTCTGTAATTGTACTTCTGCATTCCAGTCTCCAAATCTGCTCTCTGTAACAATACTTCTGCACCTCTGTATCCAACGTCTGCTCTCTGTAATAGTCCTTCTGCACCCCAGTCTCCCACATCTGATCTCTGCAACGGTCCTTCTGCATCCAAGTCTCCAAACTCTGCTCTGTGTAACAGTCCTTCTAAGCCTCAGTCTGAAACTTCTGCTCTCTGCAACAATCCTTCTAAACAACAGTCTCCAAACTGTGCCATCAGTAACAATCCTTCTACACCCCAGTCTCCCACATCTGCTCTCTGTAACAGGTTTTCTGTAACCCAGTCTCTAATCTCTGCTCTCTGAAACAGACCTTCTGCACCCCAGTCTCCAACCTCTGCTCTCTGCAACAATCCTTCTGCATCCCAGTCTCCAACGTCTGCTCTCTGTAAGATCCTTCTGCACCCCGTTCTCCAAACTTTGCTCTATGTAACAGTCATTCTGCACCTCAGTCTTCAACCTCATCACTCTGCAATGGCCCTTGTGCACCCCAGTATCCAACCTCTGTTCTCTGCAGCTGTCCTTCTGCACCCCAGGCTACACACTCTGATCTCAGTAACAGTCCTTCTGCACCCCAGTCTCCAAACTCTACTTTCAGTATCAGTTATTCTGCACCCCAGTCTAAAACCTCTGCTCTCTGTAACAGTCCTTCTGCACCTCAGACTCCAACGTCTGCTCTCTGCAATGATCCTTCTGCATCCCAGTCTCCCACATCTGCTCTCTGCAACGGTCCTTCTGCACCCCAGTCTCCAAACTCTGCTCTCTGTAACAGTCCTTCTGCACCCCAATTTTCAACCTCTGCTCTCTGTAACAGTCCTTCTAAGCCTCAATCTGAAACTTCTGCTCTCTCCAACAATCCTTCTAAACCCCAGTCTCCAAACTCTGCTATCTGTAACAATCCTCTGCATCCCAGTCTCCAACATCTACTTTCTGTAACAGGTTTTCTGCAATCCAGTCTCCAAACTCTGCTCTCTGTAACAGGCCTTCTGCACCCCAGTCTCCAACCTCTGCTCTCTGCAACAATCCTTCTGAATCCCAGTCTCCAACGTCTGCTCTCTGTAAGATCATTCTGCACCCCGTTCTCCAATCTTTGCTCTCTGTAACAGTCATTCTGTACTTCAGTCTCCAAGCTTATCTCTCTGCAATGGCCCTTGTGCACTTCAGTATCAAACCTCTTCTCCCTGCAATGATCCTTCTTCACCTCAGTCTCCGAACTCTGCTCTCTGCAATAGTCCTTCTGGACCCCAGTCTCCAACCTCTGCTCTCTGTAACAATCCTTCTGCACCTCAATCTCCAACCTCTTCTCTCTGCAACGGTTTTTCTGCACCCCAGTCCCACCCTCTGTTCTCTGCAACAGTCCTACTGCACCCCGGTCTCCAAACTTTGCTCTCTGTAAAGTTCTTCTCTACTGCAGTCTCCAAACTCTGCTTCCTGTAACGGTCCTTCTGAACCCCAGTCTCCAACCTCTGCTTTGTGTATCAGTTCTTCTGCACCCCAGTTTCCAACCTCTGCCCTCTGTAACTATCCTACTGCACCCGGTCTCCAAACTCTGCTCTCTGCAACTATCCTTCTGCATTCCAGTTTCCAACCTCTGCTCTCTGCAACAGTCCTTCTGCACCCCAGTCTCCAAGCTCTGCTCTCTGTAACAGTCCTTTTGCACCCTAGTCTCTAACATCAGCTCTCTGAAAGGATACTTCTTCTACCCAGTCTCCAACCTCTGCTCTCTGTAACAGTCCTTTTGTATCGCACTCTCCAACCTCTTCTTTTTGTAACGGTCCTGCTCCCCAATTGCAAGCATCTGCTTTCTGTAACAGTCTTTCTGCACCCCAGTCTCCAACCTCTTCTCTCTGCAACGATCCTTCTGCACCTCAGACTCCAACCTCTGCTCTCTGCAACAGTCCTTCTGCACCCTAGTCTCCATACTCTGCTCTCTGCAAGATCATTTTTCATCCCAGTCTCCAAACTCTGCTCTTTGTAGCAGTTCTTCTGCACCCCAGTATCCAAACTCTGCTCTCTTTAAAAGTCTTTCTGCACCTTAGTCTCCAAACTTTTCTCTCCATAATGGTCCTTCTGCAACCCAGTCTTCAACCTCTGCTCTCTGTAACAATCCTTCTGCACCTCAGTCTCCAATGTCTGCTCTCTGTAACAGTCCTTCTCCATCCCAGTCTCCAACATCTGCTCTCTGCTATGGTCATTCTGCACCCCAGTCTCCAAACTCTGCTCTCTGTAACAGTCCTCCTTTAGTGCACTCTCAAAAATCTGATCTCTGTAATACTCCTTCTGCACCTCAGTCTCAAAACTCTACTCTCTGTAACTCTCCTTCTACACCCCAGTCTCAAACTTCTGCTGTCTGCAAAGATCCTTCTGCACATCAGTCTCCAACATCTGCTCTCTGCAACAGTCCTACTGCACCCCAGTCTCCAACCTCTGCTCTCTGCAATGATCCTTCTGCACCCAAGTATCCAACCTCTGCTCTCTGAAACAGTCCTACTGCAACTCAGTCTGAAAATTCTTTTATCTGCAACGATCCTTCTGCACCCCAGTCTTCAAACTCTGCTCTCTGTTTTAGTCCCGTTGCACCTCAGTCTCGAAACTCTGCTCTCTGTAAGATCCTTATGCAACACTGTCTCCAAACTCTGCTCTCTGTAACAGTCCTTCTGAACCCCAGTCTCCAACCTCTGCTCTCTGAAACACTGCTTGTAAACCCCAGTCTCCAAACTCTGCTCTCTGCAACAGTCCTTCTGCACTTCAGGCTCCAACTTCTATTCTCTGTCACAATCCTTCTTCACCTCAGTTATCAAACTCTGATCTTTGCAATGGTCCTTCTGCAACACAGTCTCCAACCTCTGCTCTCTGTAACAGTCCTGCTGCACCTCAGTCTACAACCTCTGTTCTTTGTAAGATCCTTTTGCAACCTTGTCTAAAAACGCTGCTCTCTGTAGAAGTTCTTCTGCACCCCAGTCTCCAAACTCTGCTCTCTGTAACAGGCCTTCTGTCCCGCAGACTCCAACCTCTGCTACCTGTAATGGTCTTTCTGCACCCCAGTATCCAACCTCTGCTCTCTGTAACAATCCTTCTGCACCCCAGTCTTCAACCTCTGCTCTCTGCAATGATCCTTTTGCACCCCAGTCTCCAACATTTGTTCTCTAAAAAAGTCCTTCTGCACCCCTGTCTTCAACATCTGCAGTCTGCAACAGTCTACCTGAAGCTCAGTGTAAAAATTCTGCTCTCTGCAACGATCCTTGTGCACACCAGTCTCCAAATCTGATTTCTGTAACAGTCCTTATGCCCCTCAGTCTTCAAAATCCGCTCTCTGTAACAGTGCTTCTGACCCCAGCCTCCAACCTCTGCTCTCTGTAAGATCCTTTTGCTTCCCAGTTTCCAAATCTGCTCTCTGTAACATTCCTTCTGCTCCCCAGAATCCAAACTCTGCTCTCTGTAACAGTCCTTATTCTCACCAGTCTCTAACCTCTGCTCTCTGTAACAGTCCTTCTGTTCCCAGTCTACAACTTCTGCTCTCTGTAACAGTCCTGCTGTACCGCAGTCCTCAACCTCTGCTGTCTGCAATGATTTTTCTGCACCACAGTCTCCAACCTCTCATTTCTGTATCATTCCTTCTGCACCACAGTTTCCAACCTCTTCTCTCTGTAACATTCCTTCTGCACCTCTGTCTCCAACCTCTGCCCTCTGCAACAGTTCTTCTGCACCCCAGTCTCCAACTAATGCTCTCTGCAACAGTTCTACTGCACCCCAGACTCCAAGGTCTGCACTCTGAAACAGTCCTTCTCCACACCAGTCTCCAACCTCTGCTCTATGTAACAGTCCTCCTGTAGTGCAGTCTCCAAAATCTGCTCTCTGTAACGCTCCTTCTGCTCCCCAGTCTTCAGCCTCTGCTTTCTGTATCAGTCTTTCTGCAGCCCAGTCTCCAACCTCATCTCTCTGTAACAGTCCTTCTGAACCTCAGTTTCCAAACTCTGCTCTCTGTAACAGTCCTTCTGCACCCAAGTCTCAAAACCCTGCTTTCTGCAACAGTCCTTCTACACCAGTTATCCAAACTCTGCTATCTGCAACAGTCCTTCTGCACCCCAGTCTCCAAACTCTGCTATCTTCAACAGACCTTCTGCACCCTAGTCTCCAACCTCTGCTCTCTGTAACAATCCTTCTGCACCTCAGTCTCCAAACACTGCTCTCTACAATGGTCCTTCTGAAACTAAGTCTCTAAACTCTAGTCTCTGTAACAGTCCTTCTGCACCTCAGTCTCCAACATATTCTCTCTGTAAGATCCATCTGCAACCCAGTTTGTAAACTCTGCCCTCTAGAACACTCCTTCTGCACACCTTCTCCAACCTCTGTTCTCTGTAACAGTCCTTCTGCACGCTGGTCTCAAACCTCTGTCGCTACAACAATTCTTCTAAACTACAGTCTCCAACCTCTGTCCTCTGCAACAGTCCTTCTGCTCCCCAGTCTTCAATATCTGCTCTCTGCAACAGTCCTTCTGGACCTAAGTCTGTAAACTCTGTTCTCTGAAACGATCATTCTGCACACCAGTCTCCAACCTCTTCTCTCTATAACAGTCCTGCTGTACCACAGTCTCCAAAATCTTTTCTCTGTAAGATCCTTCTGCAACCCTGTCTCCAAACTCTGCTGTTTGTAACAGTCCATCTGCACCCAGTCTCCAACTCTGCTCTCTGTAACAGGCCTTTTGCACTCCATTCCCAACCTCTGCTGTCTGCATCAGTCCTTCTACACTGGAGTCTCCAAACTCTGCTTTCTGTATCAGTCCATCTGCACCCCAATCTCCAACCTCTGCTCTCTGTAGCAGTCCTTCTGCACCTCAGTATACAACCTCTGCTCTCTGCAAAACTCCTTATACACCCCATTCTCTAACCTCTGTTCTCTGCAACAGTCCTTCTAAACCACAGTCTCCAAAACCTGCTCTCTGCAACAGTCCTTCTGTACCCTAGTCTCCAACGTATGCTCTCTGTAACGGTCCTTCTGTACTGCAGTCTCCAAACTATGCTCTCTCTAGCGGTCCTTCTGCACCCCAGTCTCCAACCTCTGCTCTCTGTATCGGTACTTCTGCACCCCAGTCTCCAAACTCTGCTCTCTGTAACATTCCTTCTGCACCTCAGTCTCCAACCTAGGCTCTTTCCGACACTTCTTCTGCACCCCAGTCTCCCACATCTGCTATCTGCAACAGTCCTTCTGCACCCCAGTCTCCAACATCTGCTCTCTGTAACAATCCTTCTGCACCTCAGTCTTCAACCTCTACTCTCTGTAACAGTCGTTCTGCACCTCAGTCTCCAACCTCTGCTCTGTGTAAGATCTTTCTGTAACCCAGTCTCCAAACTCTTCCTCTGTAACAGTTTTTCTGCACATTTTCTCTAAACTCTTTTCTCTGTAACAGGCCTTCTGCACCCCAGTCTCCAAACTCTGTTCTCTGTAACAGTCCTTCTGCACCCGTGTCTCCAAAAACTGCTCTCCACAACAGTCCTTCTGCACCTCAGTCTGAAAACTGTGTGATCTGCAATGATCCTTCTGCAACCCTGTCTCCAAACTCTGCTCTCTGTAGCAGTCCTTCTCCACCCCAGACTCCAAACTCTGTTCTCTATAACAGGCCTTTTAAAACCAAATCTACAACCTCTACTCTCTGTAACATTCCTTCTTCACCTCAGTCTACAACCTCTGCTCTCTGCAACAGTCTACTGCACCTCAGTATCCAAGCTCTGCTCTCTGAAACGATCTTTCTGCGCCCAGTCTCCAAACTCTGCTCTTTGTAACATTCCTTTTGAAACTCAGTCTCCAAACGCTGCTCTCTGCAACAGTCCATCTGCACTCCAGTCTCCAACATCTGCTCTCTGCAGCAGTCCTTCTACACCCTAGTTTCCAGCCTCTACTCTCTGCAACAGTCCTTCTGCACCCAGTCTTCAAACTCTACTCTCTGCAACGATCTTTTTAGACCCCAGTCTCCAACCTCTGCTCTCTGCAACAGTCCTTCTGCACCCCAGTTTCCAAACTCTGCAATCTTTAACAGTTTTTCTATACTGCAGTCTCCAAACTCTGGTCTCTGTAACGTTTCTTCTGCACCCAATTTTTAACCTCTAGTTTCTGTAACAGTCTTTCTGCACCTCAGTCTCCAAACTCTGCTCTCTGTAGCAGGACTTCTGCACCCCAGTCTTCAATATCTGCTCTCTTCAAGGATCCTTCTGCACCCCATTCTTCAATCTCTGCTCTCTGCATTGAACGTACTGCACCACAGTCTTTAACCTCTGATCTCTGCAACAGTACTTCTGCACCCCAGTCTCAAAACTCTGCTCTCTGTAAGTCTTTCTGCACATCAGATTCCAACCTCTGCTCTCTGAAACAGTTCTTTTGCACCTCATGTCAAACCTCTACATTCTGCAACAGTCCTTCTGAACCCCAGTCTCCAAACTCTGCCTATCTGCAACGATCCTTTTGGAACCCAGTCTCCAACCTCTGCTCTCTGTAACAAAGCTTCTACACCACAGTGTCCAAACTCTGCTCTCTGTAAGATCCTTCTGCACTAAAGTTTCCAAACTCTGCTCTCTGTAACATTCCTTATACACCCCAGTCTTTAAACTCTGCTTTCTGCAAGTGTCCTGCGGAACCCCAGTCTAAAACCTCTGTCCTCTGCAACAGTCCTTGTGCTCCCAGTCTCCAACCTCTGCTCTCTGTAACAGTCTTTCAGCACCCCACTCTCCAAACTCTGCTTTCTGGATCAGTCCTTTTGAATCTCAGTCTAAAACCTCTGCTCTCTGTATCTATCCTTCTGCACTTCAGTCTCCAACCTGTGTTCTCTGTAACATTTCTTCTGCACCCCACTCTCCAACCTCTGCTCTCTGTAACAGTTTTTCTATACCACAGTCTCCAAAGTCTGGTCTCTGTAACAGTCTTTCTGCACCCCAATTTCCAACCACTGCTTTCTATAACAGTCCTTCTGCAACTCAGTCTCCAAACTCTCTTCTCTGTAACAGTGCTTCTACATCTCAGTCTCCAACCTCTGCTCCTTTAACAGTCCTACTGAACCTCAGTCTGACACCTCTGCTCTCTTCACGATCCTTCTGCACCCCAATCTACAAACCACTGCTCTCTGTAACAGTCCAATTGCACCTGAGTCTCCAACCTCTGCTCTCTGTAAGATCCTTCAGAAACCCAGTCTCCAAACTCTGCTCTCTATAACTGTCCTTCTGCACCCCAGTCTCCAAACTTTTCTCTCTGTAACAGGGCTTCTGCACACCAGTCTCCAAACTCTTCTCTCTGTAGCAGGCATACTGCACCCCAGTCTGCAACCTCTGCTCTCTGCAATGATCGTACTGCACCTCAGTCTCAAACCGCTGATCTCTGCAACTGTCTTATGCACCTAAGTTTCCAAATTGTGCTCTCTGTAAGATCCTTCTGCACCCCTGTATTCAACCTCTACTCTCTGTAAACAGTCCTTCTGCATCCAAGTCTCCAACCTCTGCTCTCTGTAACAGTCCTTCTGCACCCCAGTCTGCAACCTCTGCTCTCTACAACAGTCCTTCTGCACCCGAGTTACCAAAATCTGCTCTCTGCAACAGTCCTTCTGTGCCCCAGTCTCCAACATCTTCTTTCTATAACAGTTCTTCTGCACCTCAGTCTCAAAACCCTGCTCTCTGCAACGACCCTTCTGCACCCCAGTCTCTAACCTCTGCTCTCTGAAAGAGTCCTTCAGCACCTCAGTCTCCCAACTCTGCTCTCTGTAAGATTCTTCTGCAACCCAGTCTTTAAACTCTGCACTCTGTAACAGTCCTTCTGCAAAACAGTCTCCAACCTCTGCTCTCTGTAAGAGACATTCTGCACCCCAGTCTTCAACCTCTTCTCTTTGCAATGATTCTTCTAAACCGCAGTCTCCAACATCTGATCTCTGCAACACTCCTTTTGAACCCCCAGTCCCCAAACTCTGCTCTCTGTAAGATCCATCTGAACCCAGTCTCCAAACTCTACTCTCTGTAACAGTCCTTCTGCACCCCAGTCTTCAAACTCTGCTCTCTCTAACAGTCCTTCTGCACCTCAGTCTCCAACCTCTGCTCTGTGTAACAGTCCTTCTGCACCCCAGTTTCTAAAACCTGCTCTCTTGAACGATCCTTCTGGAACCCAGTCTCCAATGTCTGCTCTTTGCAACAGTTCTTCTGCACCACAGTCTCCAACCTCTGCTCTCTGTCAGAACTTTCTGCACTCCAGTTTAAAAACTCTGCTCTCTGTAACATTCCTTCTCCACCCAGTCTCCAACCTCTGTCCTCTACAACAGTTTTTCTGCTCCCCAGACTCTGAGATCTGCTCTCTGTAACAGTCCTTCTGTACCGCAGTCTCCAACCTCTGCTCTTTGTAACGATCCTTCTACACCCCAGTCTCCATCTCTGCTTTCTGTATCAGTCTGTCTGAATCTGAGTCTCCAACCTCTGTTCTCTGTATCTATCCTTCTGCACCTCAGTCTCCAACCTGTGCTCTATGTAAGAGTCCTTCTGCACCCCAGTCTCCAACCTCTGCTCTCGGTAACAGACCTATACCACAGTCTCCAAACTCCGCTCTCTGTAATGGTCCTTCGGCAGCCCAATTTCGAAACTCTGCATTCTGTTACAGTCCTTCTGCACCTGAGTCTCCAAACTCTCCTCTCTGTAACAGTCCTTCTACACCTCAGTCTCCAACCTCTGCTCTCTGTAACAGTCCACCTGCACCTCAGTCTCCAAACTCTGCTCTCTGTAAAATCCTTCAGCAACCCAGTCTCCAAACACTGCTCTGTATAACAGTCATTCTGCACCCCAGTCTCCAACCTCTCCTCTCTGTAACTGGCCTTCTGCACGCCAAGTCCAAACTCTGCAATCTGCAGCGATCCTTCTGCACCCCAGTCTCCAAACTCTGCTCTCTGTAACGATCCTTCTGCACCTCAGTCTCCAATGTCTGCTCTCTGCAACAGTTCTTCTGCACCACAGTCTCCAACCTCTGCTCTCTGTAAGATCTATATTCACTCCAGTTTCCGAACTCTCTCTCTGTAACATTCTTTCTCCAACCCATTCACCAACCTCTGTCCTCTGCAATAGTCCTTCTGCTCACCAGTCTCGAACATCTGCTCTCTGTAACGGTCCTTCTACACCCCAGTCTCCAACCTCTGCTTTCTTTATAAGTCTGTCTGAACCCCAGTCTCAAACGTCTGTTCTCTCTATCTATCCTTCTGCACCTCAGTCTCCAACCTGTTCTCTATGTAAGAGTCCTTCTGCACCCCAGTCTCCAACATCTGCTCTGAATAACAGTCCGATACCACAGTCTCGAACATCTGCTCTCTGTAAAAGTCCTTCTGCACCCCAATTTCAAAACTCTGCTTCCTGTAACAGTCCTTCTGCACCTGAGTCTCCAAACTCTGCTCTCTGTAACAGTCCTTCTACACCCCAGTCTCCAAACTCTGCATTCTGTATCAGTCTTTCTGAACCCCAGTCTCCAACCTCTGTTCTCTGTATCTATCCTTCTGCACCTCAGTCTCCAACCTCTTCTCTATGCAACAGTCCTTCTACACTGCAGTCTTTAAACTCTGCTCTCTGTAAAGGTCTTTCTGCAGAACAGACTCCAAACTCTGCTTTCTGTATCAGTCCTTCTGCACCCTTGTCTCCAAATTCTGCTCTCTCTAAGAGTCTTTCTGCACCTCAGTATGCAACCACTGCTCTCTGCAACAGTCCTTCTGCACCCCAGTCTCCAAACTCTGCTCTTTGCAACAGTCCTTCTGCACTCTAGTCTCCAAACTCTGCTCTCTGCAACAGTCCTTCTGCACCCCAGTCTCCAACCTCTGCTCTCTACAAAACACCTTCTCCACCCCAGTCCCTAACCTCTGCTCTCGTCACCAGTCCTTCTGCACCAAAGTATCCAACCTCTGCTCTCTGTAAGATCCTTCTTCACTCCAGTATACAAACTCTGCTCTCTGTAACCTTCCTTCTCCACCCCATTCTTTAACCTCTGCTTTCTGCAAATGTCCTGCAACACCCCAATCTCCAACCTCTGTCCTCTGCAACAGTCCTTCTGCTACCCAGTCTTCAAAATGTGCTCTCTGCAACAGTCTTCCTGCACCTCAGTCTGAAAACTCTGTTCTCTGTAACGATCATTCTGCACACCAGTCTCTAAGCTCTTCTCTCTATAACAGTCCTGCTGTACCACAGTCTCCAAAATCTTCTCTCTGAAAGATCCTTCTGCAACCCTGTCTCCAAACTCTGCTGTTTTTAACAGTCCATCTGCACCCCAGTCTCCAACCTCTGCTCTGTGTAACAGGCCTTTTGCACTCCATTCTCCAAACTCTGCTATCTGCATCAGTCCTTCTACAAAGAATTCTCAAAACTCTGCTTTCTGTATCAGTCCATCTGCACCCCAATCTCAAACTTCTGCTCTCTGTAACAGTCCTTCTGCAACCCACTATCCAACCTCTTATCTCTGCAACAGTCCTTTTGCACTCTAGTCTCAAAACTACTCTCTGCAACAGTCCTTCTGCAGCTCAGTCTCCAACCTCTGCTCTCTGCAAAACACCTTCTCCACCCCAGTCTCCAACCTCTGCTCTCGTCAACAGTCCTTCTGCACCAAAGTATACAACCTCTGCTCTCTGTAAGATCTTTCTGCACTCCAGTATCAAAACTCTGCTCTCTGTAACATTCCTTCTCCACCCCAATCTTTAAACTCTGCTTTTTGCAAATGTCCTGAAACACCCCAGTCTCCAACCTCTGTCCTCTGCAACAGTCCTTCTGCTCCCCAGTCTCCAATATCTGCTGTCTGTAACAGTCCTTCTGTACCGCAGTCTCCAAACTCTGCTCTCTGTAATGGTCCTTCTTCAACCCAGTCTCCAAACTCTGCTTTCTGTATCAGTCCTTCTGAACACCAGTCT